>NC_090737.1:709218-719218 GCF_036898095.1 Palaemon carinicauda
TAGTTAGTTTAGCCTCAGGAAAACAGGAATGAGGAAGTTCAAGTTTTTCATCACTCTGTTTACAGTCAAAAACATCAGCCAACAGGGTTGCCTTTTCCTTTGCACAGTGAGTGACTGAGCCATCTGGTTTAAGTAATGAAGGAACTGTTGCATATACACCAAAGCGTGAACATTCAAAGGCAGACCACCATTTATGTTCCCGAGATGTACCAGAATGGGTTTCTTTTTTGGTTAAATTATACTCCTTTTCAGTTGAGGCATAAATTCTCTGAGCAAAAGCTCGAAGCTGAGTATAGTTGTTCCAGGTCAAATGTGATCTGTTACCCTTCCACAGATGATAAACCTCCTGCCTCTCCAAATAAGCATGTCCACAGTCATCATTGAACCACGGTTTGTCCTTCACTCGATACCTTAGCACACGAGAAAGGATACACCTATCTATTATGTTGACTAGACTCTTATTCAAAGGGACAACAGGATCTACACTACTATATAATTGTGACTAATTCAAGCATAAGAGATCATGCAAAATCCCATTTCAGCCTGCCTGCGATTTCATATAAATTTTACAAGAGTATGATATATCAGGGACAGGCTGCTCAGTCTTCACTACTAATGAAATCATGGCATGATCAGATGTCCCGACTGGAGAACCAGCATTACTAGTTATAACGCCAGGGGAGTCAGTGTATACGAGGTCCAAGCAATTACCAGACCTGTGAGTAGCCTCTTTTATGATTTGCTCACTGCCTGATTCAGAGGCAAAGTCTAAAGATCTTAAGCCATGGTGATCGGTAGGAGAGACAAAACAGCCTTTCTATCATATTCTTGTATCTTAGAGCAATGGTTCTAGGAGCTGCTTACCATAGCTAAAGAGTTTTTTTCTACCCTTACCAAGAGAAAAGTAATCACTGAACAACTGCATTGCAGTAGTTAATCATTTGAGCGAAGAAGAATTGTTTGATAATCTCAGGATTGCCAATTGTATGGGGACTGGAGAATATGGAAAGAGTAAGCCTAACTATTCGGTGCATATGTAAAGACTAACTGAGCTGTAACGAGAGAGAGGGATCCGATGTTCAGCCACTCAAAGGATCCAGTAACTCTCTTGAAGATAGTATCTCAACGACTGGCTGGTGTCCTGGCCAATCAACTACCATATATATATATATATATATATATATATATATATATATATGCTAACTTAGTGAAACAAGGCACCCATGAATTTATCAATGAAATATCGGTAATTTATTGTAGGAATACCTAAGCAAAGAGTTTGATACTGGTCGAAATATTTACTTCAGTAAAATAATTAGCTATTCAGCGATCCACCTTTGCCGTGAAACAAATGCTCTCATGATGATTCTAAAATAACAATATTGGTGTGCTTTCTGATTATATATAGCAAACATGATCTTTTAGTGACTGGCAGCTTAGAGTTGAAAAAAGAATGTTGATTGTAAATGAAAAGGAAGAGTTGTACTTGTAGAAATGAAAGTTTGCGCAATCTATATGAAATAAGAAAGTTGAGTTAACACCTATATAAAGTTATGAATAGATTTATTTTGTTGAGTAAGGCACATGAGAAGTATGAATTGCACTATAACGACCGAGACTGTTATTAATTATAAATTTAAAGGGGAATATGGATCGGGATATCACAAAATCGTTGACTTGCTTATAGAAAAGGCTTAATGGAGTGTTAAGCACCTACTTTAAAGTGCAAAAGTGCGTGGCTAGTACGTCGATTTATAAAGGGTCATGCAGCTTCAGACAAGTTCCTTGTACTTAGATTTACCTCTGCGTCGATGACTGTCTCTGTACAATGGTATTGCATTTATGTGTACCATATCTATAAAATGGACAACGAACTTTAAAGTGAAAGGGCATATTTCTAAATAAGCTCCTCCATCGAATTAGTCTGAGGATCTTTTTTATTTCAGGCAGTTACTGATGAAATTTACTAATAACTCAATCCCAGTCTTGAGCCCTCTATATCGTCTTAAGCTTGAAAGAGAAGAAATTGAAACATTTTGATTTTCATAATGCATTTATCATCTCATGAGTTATTTTCTTTTCTAAGGAAGTTTGCAATGTACCCCAAGAGAAAATTATGATTATCTTACCTGATAAAAAGGGAATATCATGAAATTCTATGCATTCATAAGATTTAGACCAAAGATTTAATAAATGTATAAATAAAAATCCCTGTAATCGCATAATTGTGGGAAAACCAAATACAAAACTTAAACGATGATGATAATGAAATAATAAGTAATATGTCATCCAGATGCATTCACACCCACATAATTTGACTATTGTATATGATGTTTTTATACAATACAAATGAGCAATACAGACGTTTACACAACAAAAATGAAGAAATATACACTAACATAACAGAAATCTTCCAAGATTCTTGGAAGCTCTCTCGAAATCTGCTGGACGATTGGCGATATTCTTTCCCACTTAATATTCTCTTCGCATGGCGAAGGTACTTATTACGAACAGAAGAATATCTCAAAGCAAATATCACCTGCATGAATTGTCTTGACTTTTTATAAAGGTTTTGTAATCGTATTTTGGTTGCCTGACAATGAGCTTCTGCAGGAATGGGCCGGAGCACTTTGCCTTATGAAGTTTGACTCGCGAACATAGAGTAAGGTGGAAAAATTTGCATTGGATTTTCTCTTATTTTTAGGTATCACATCAAGAAAAATATATGGTTCCAAACCATGTTTTTTATATTAATCTAACCTTTAAGTTTTGTTGAAAAATACTTTGCTGATTTTACATTAAATAATGGCAGTACTGTATCTGTAAATAAATTAATGTGGAAACAACTGAATTAGAATAACCGGGGTAAAGAAAATTTATTGATTAAAAATTCTATATTTTACAATACGTGATTCAAATGTAAAATTTACAAATACCTTTTATTAAGATGAGCTATTTCATTACCTCAAATCTAATACATAATTAGTGGAGAGTAGAGATATGCAAATGAACGATAGAAGAGATAGTAAAACTAAAATAATATTGATATTAAGGAAATATCAAAATATTATCCATACACCTTATATATATATATATATATATATATATATATATATATATATATATATATATATATATATATATATATATATATATATATATAGATAGATAGATAGATAGATAGATAGATATATAACGGATTTTGAGCGTAGCGAAAAATCTATTTTTGGGCGAGATGGCCATGTTGTCCTGATGGAAGTTCCTATAGGGTATCTTCCTAGGGTATATTAAAACTACGGCGATATTCCCAGAGAATTTACCTTAAGGTACCAGAATTCTAACTCCTGGAGCGAATATCCCTAATGAAAGGGATATCGCGACATATCAGAGGACGTATTCTTGACACGCCACATGGCAATCTGTGCCCTAAACAGAGATAACACATCGAGGGGTCAGTTGGCAAGAAATGAAAACGGGAAAGAAAAAGGGGGAGCCGCTCCCAAGGCTCCCTCTTCTCGAGTTTCGTAAGCGTGCCTGGCGCCATCTATATTCCTTGTAGCGTACACGAGGTGCTACAGATACTGTATGTAGGGTGGGGTCCTACAGCCCTTTCATAGAAAGGGAAGGGCGGGTCCATCAGGACGACATGGCCATCTCGCCCAAAAATAAATTTTTCGCTTTGCTCAAAATCCGTTTTTTGGGCTCAAGCCATGTCGTTTTGATGGAAGTATACCAGAGCATTACTGTATCTGTGGATTCTCAGAACGTGCCGTACTCCCCGGAGGTAATTTTTCCCGGTCGACTAGACCTAGAGACCTAAGATGTTACCGTTATACATCTTTTCAACCAACCATAAACCATGTTAGAGCTTCCTGCCCCCTACAGGGAAGAGTCCTACTAGACTCTGGAAAAGTCTCGAAGAGTACATATACCTATGAATGAATACCAGGCAAGCTAATATAGTGGTCTCACCCTATATTAAGTAAAGCATAGTTTGTAAAGAACCACTGCGTCAATATGAAATATCGACCAGTTCTCCGCACAATACTTGTATTGGACAAAGGTTTATATCCGCATAGGAGGAAACTTGTAAAACCGCCACCGTCCCCTTCTGGGATGGAATCCTTCCGTTAAGGGAAAGCATAAACCAATGCAACATAGCTTGCATAAAGAAACAATTTTATTAGAATTATCCCAGATTACGTACATAGAATGAATGCTCAATTATACCAATAATTTGACACAGGTGAAGGAGACGCAAGGTTCTCAAGAACAAGTTTATTGACAAACAATAAATAGACAGGTTAACAACAATTATATATATATATATATATATATATATATATATATATATATATATATATATATATATATATATATATATATATATATATATATATATATATATATATATATATATATATATATATATATATATATATATATATATATATATAAGAATAGGAACCCAAAACTTTAAGCATAAGTATGATAGTAAACAGAACTTGTTTATCTGAAAGAAAAACATTATTGCCACTTTTAAGATACCGAGGTATCAAAGTCATAAAAGTCTTTATTACAAATCAATCACATTAGCTCGGCACACATGTCTGCACTTATGCTATGTTCACCTTTGGAAATGGAACAGTCTATGTGGGCAACTCAGTGCCCTCACTTAGTTTGTAGTACCGTATGTAACTACACACTCACCCTGGAATCAATCCTCCCAATTAAAACCACTGTTCCTCGCAGAGTTAAACAGTAGGGTTAACGACACGACCCACTGCTACCACAGATCTCTTTAGTTCCTCTACTTGCTTCGCATAGTGGCGAAAGAACACTATGGAAGATTTCCAGCCAGTGTATGAACGGAGATGTTGAAAATCCATACAATTAAAAAAATTTAAAGATGAGGCAACTTTCCTCGGATCATGATCTGCGGTTGTACTCTCAGGATCCTCTCTGCGAATAAAATATGTGATTTTCGCTCTGAGTTGATTTAGAGATAAATTTGAGCCTGATGTTTCTCCCCTGAATAGTTGACCACCCTTGAAGTCTGAAGTTCTACGAAGATAGACCTTTAGGCATTCTACTGGACATAGAGATGCATCTTCTTTCAGAGGGCAGATTCTCCAGGGCCCCCACCTGTTGGTGGGTAACTCATTCTTGGCGAGAAACGTAGGATCCGGAAACAGGTTCAGTTCTCCCCCATCTAGGAATTGAACACGAACTGCCTCTCTCGAGAGGGCTACAATCTCACTAACCCTGGCCCCGGATGCGAGAGCAAATAGGAAAATAACTTTTTGTGTCAAATCCTTTAACGCACACTCCTCATTGCTCAACAGAGAAGCAAAATGAAGAACTTTGTCTAAAGACCATGAAATGGGCTTTGGAGGTGCTGAAGGTCTGAGCCTAGCGCAGGCTTTCGGAACTTTATTAAAGATCTCGTTACCGAGGTCGACCTGGAAGGCATATAGAATGGGTCTTGTCAAAGCACACTTACACGCCGCAATCGTGTTAGCTGCCAATCCTTGACCATGGAGGTTGATGAAGAAAGATAAGCAGAAGTCTGTCGAGATCTCCTGCGGATTCTTCGCCTTGACTCATATTGCCTTCTAGTGGATTTGCACTTATATTCCTCTAGGAAGTCTATGCTTGCTTTCGACACCCCGAAAATCATGAGCTGCAGGGTCCGGGTTTTCTGTAATGAAGCGCAGACAGTCGACTTCTGGACTCGCTGGGTCAGAACTGGATCTGGTAGCGGTAGAAACTTCAGCCGCAGTTCCAATGCCAAGGGGAACCACACGCTGTTCGGCCACTTGTGGGCCACTATTGCCGCTACCCCCTTGAAGGATCTCAGTTTGTTGAGGACCATCAACAGAAGGTTGTGAGGAGGGAACAGATAAATCCTGGACCATCTGTTCCAGTCGAGGGACATCGCGTCCACTGCTTCCGCTAAGGGGTCCTCGTACGGGGACACATACAGGGGCAACTTCTTGTTGTCTTTCATCGCAAAGAGGTCTATCTGCAGTTCTGGGACTTGATTCAGAATGAAGGAGAAGGATCCTGCGTCTAAGGACCATTTCGACTCTATCGGTGTGAACCTGGATAGAGCGTCCGCTGTCACATTGCGGACTCCTTGAAGGTGAACTGCCGACAGGTACCACTTCTTCTTCTCCGCCAATCAGAAGATGGCCAACATCACCTGGTTGAGAGGTGGTGACCTCGATCCTTGTCGATTCAAGCATCTCACAACTACCTCGCTGTCCATCACCAACCTTATGTGGATCGAGTGACGCAGGAAGACTTTCTTTAAGGTAAGGAGCACTGCCATAGCCTCTAGAAAGTTTATGTGAAAGGTCTTGAATAGCTTGGACCAAGTCCCCTGGCCTTTTTCCCGATGAGAGTGACCTCCTCATCCCTCCTTCGAGGCGTCTGAGTGAATCATCACCGATGGGGGAAGTGGCTGAAGAAGAACCGACTTCTTTAGATGTCTGGTTTGGGACCAAGGCCTGAGAAGAGTACGTAGCCAAAGCGGAAATGGTTTTCTCAGATCTCTTCGCACGTTTGATGCATAACTTCTCCAAACTCCTTTAGCTGTGCTCTTAGCACTGGGTCTGTCACCGAAGCAAACTGGAGAGAGCCCAGTACCATCTCCTGTTCGCATCTTGATATCCTTTCGGAATCTAGAAGTCTCTTGACAGAACTCGCTATCTCCTTCCTTTTCTTCGCCGGGATGGAGAAACGGGTGTGACATTAGGTCCCAGTGGATTCCCAGCCACTGAAACTTTTGAGATGGAGAAAGTCGAGACTTTTTTCTGTTTATCATGAAGCCTAGATACTCTAGGAACTGGATCACTTGACTGGAAGCTTGCAAGCATTCTGTCTCGGATGCTGCCCACACCAGCCAGTCGTCCAGGTAGGCTACTACCTGAATTCCCTTTAGGCGTAATTGTTTGAGAGCTACGCTCGCAAGCTTCGTGAAAATCCTTGGGGCTATATTTAGCCCGAATGGCATTGCTCTGAAGGCGTATAATCTTCGTTGTAGCCTGAACCCTAGGTAGGGGGGAAAGTCGACGGTTGATTGGAACGTGCCAATAGGCGTCCGATAAGTCTATGGAGACGGAATATGCCCTCTTCGGCAGTAAGGTCCTTATGTGTTGCAGTGTTAGCATCTTGAATTTGCAATTCACTATGAACTTGTTGAGTGGCGACAAGTCCAGAATGACTCTGAGCTTTTCCGAGTCTTTCTTGAGAACACAAAACAGCCTCCCTTGGAATTTGATGGACTTCACCCTTCGGATCACTTTTTTCTCCAACAGTTCTTGAACGTACTCCTCCAGAACGGGGGTGGAGTGTTGGAAAAACCGAGGGCACGGGGGTGGAGTGCTGTACCAGCTCCAGCCCAGTCCGTTCTTGAGTAGGCTGTGGGCCCAGGGATCGAAGGTCCACCGATCCCGAAAATTCTGAAGTCTCCCTCCTACCGTCATCATCTCACTTGGACTGCCGTCCTGAGTTCTTGCCTCCCCGACCGCGATCACCCCTGAATACCCTTCCTCTTGAGGGGCGCCTAGACGAGCATCTGGCTGCTCCTCTAGGCTTTGCTCAAAAAGAAGTAGACTGCCCTTCGAACATTGGGGTGAATGCCGTGGACTCTGTCGACACGGCCTGGGGTACCCACTGAAATGTGGTCGGGGTTTGTGCCACCAACTGGGGCACTGAAGGCAATGGCAATTGCAGTTGCTGTTGCTGTTAAAGAGGCTTGGCTGGTCGAGACGGTGTAGCCTAGTCCTCATAGTCTTCCTCTTTGGTTGAGGACCCTCATCCGGGGAAGACTCTCTTTTGTTAGCCAGGCCCCACTTCTGTAGAAGGTTTCTATTCTCCGTGGCGGCCCTTTCAACAACTTCTTTGACCAATTCGGTAGGGAGAAGGTCTTTGCCCCAAATGTTGGAGGAGATTAGCTTCCTTGGCTCGTGCCTCACCGTAGCCGAGGAGAACACGAACTCCCTACAAGCTCTTCTCGTCCTGACGAAGCCATAAAGATCCTTCGTCACTGTAGCCAGATGAGCCTTGGCCACTACCATGAACATTTCATGGACCTTGGGGTCACTTGCCATCGTCTCAAGAGTAGTCTGAAGAGACATTGAGGCAGCCAGTCTTTCTTTTGTCTCGAGCTCTCTCCGCAAAAGAAAGTCAGACAGCTTAGGGAGGTCCTCGCCGAACTGACGTCCGGCAATATCAGCCTCCAACTTCCCAACTGAGAAGGTAAGATGGACGTCCTTCCAGTCTTTGTCGTCCATAGGTAGGGCCAGCGACAAGGGTTTACACTCCTCCAGGGATGGGCAAGGCTTGCCGGCTTCGACTGCTTTTAGTACAGCCGCAAACCCTTTCTGTAAAAAGGGGAAGGCTCTAGCAGGAGAGGACACAAAGGAAGGGAGCTTCTTACTCAATGCAGCTACCTTTGAGTTCGAGAAGCCCCTTTCTTTCATCGGGGATGAAAGCAAAGCTTGAGCCTTAGCATGGTCCATCACTATGACCTCCTTCAGCTCTGTCTCCTCCTTTGAAGCTGGTTCCTTCCTCAGCCGGACATAACAGTCCGGATATGACCCCTTGCTGGGCCAGAATTCCACCTCCTCTAGGGGAACTGAACCCAACTTATCCGAGATGACGATCTTTCCAGTCGTCATCGGCATGTGCTCAGCATACCTCCATGGGTTAGCATCTGAGCACAAGGGAAGGTCTTTCACTTTGAGCTTTTTCTTGGGCCCATGTGATGCTGCAAGTCTCTGCATCTGCAGTTCCATTGCAGCTGCCTTCTGATTCTCCTTCTGCATTTGTTGGATCATTCCAACAATGGAGGAGAGGGCCTGTCCCAGATCTACTGGGAGAGCGGCCGATGTTGAGGGAATAGGCTCCGGGATCTGAACCGGAGTAGTCGACACCTCGTCGACCTCTTCCTCTACAACGTCTGGGGCTTGAACTTCATCCTAGGCTTCTGCCAGGAGGTCTTCCTCTACACGCTCGTCCACGTCAGACATCCTGTCATCCAACTGGATGTCTTGCATAGCGATCGCGACTTCAGCATCAACCTGGATCTGAACTTGGGGGATCTCCTCTTGAGGCTGGGGAATCACTGCATCAGCTGATGCCCTAGGGAAAAGATACGCCCTCATCTTCTCACTTGGAAGATAAGGTCCAGAGGTGTTCTTCTAGAAGCCCCTTACCCAGGTACGAAGCTTCTCCCTTGCTATATCCCTTCATTCTGCCGTCCTAGGGGAATCAAAGGCCTCAGTAATCAGGTTAGTGCACACGGTACATACCTGAGGGTCCCAATACTGGAGATCACCCTTGGAGACAGCGCATGCTGCGTGCCTCCTACAAAACTCATGTCCGCAGAGGCTCTTACTGCGGACGTTGCAGAAAACACTGCCAGACTTCAGAGGGTCCTCCTGTAAAGAAAAGAAATTTCCATGAGTATCAAGTGAACTATGTATCACTGGATATGCATAGTAGCATAACAATTCAGAAAGGAAAGACACACACTTGTGTATCCTTCACAACCAATTGTTGCAGCCTTCCAGATAATAAAATCGTATGGTTAATCTCTTCTAGAATAACCCATGAAAAGTTTCCAGAGGAAACAGGTGTAGCTCACACCTAAGCAATGATTTTAAAATCCTGGATAATAGACAAGAAAGAACTTACTTTCTTATCTGTAAGGCAACAGCAAAGGGCTGTGCAAGACAACACAAAAGTGTTAGAACACACAGTGCTGTACCAAAACTTATACTATAGTTTTCCTCTTACAGTATATGTTATACTGAAGAATACTAGTACAGTATAGAAGGTTATGTGCCGGCCGGCACACACCATAACTAGCTTTAAAGTATACTACTTAACAGCTATAAGGCGGCAGAACGCTGGTTCATTAGGGATATTCGCTCCAGGAGTTAGAATTCTGGTACCTTAAGGTAAATTCTCTGGGAATATCGCCGTAGTT
>NC_090737.1:721718-723686 GCF_036898095.1 Palaemon carinicauda
TCTTAGGTATTTATCGAGCTTATTCTTAAACACATCTACGCTCACTCCTGATATGTTTCTTAGATGAGCTGGCAGCACATTAAATAGTCGTTGCATTGTTGATGCTGGTGCGTAGTGGATTAATGTCCTGTGTGCCTTCCTTAGTTTTCCTGGTACAGTTTTGGCACTATTAATCTACCTCGGCTTGCTCTTTCTGATATTTTTAGCTCTATGATGTTTTCAGTAATTCCTTCAATTTGCTTCTATGCTTGTATTTTCATGTAGCGTTCTCTTATCCTTTCTAGATTGTATTATTTTAAAAATTGCAGTCTTTCCCAGTAGTCAAGGTTCTTATCTTCTTCTATTCTAGCAGTATAGGAACTTTGTACGCTATCTGTTCGAGCAATATCCTTTTGGTAGTATGGGTACCATATCACATTGCAGTACTCGAGTGTACTACGTACATAAGTTTGGTAAAGCATAATCATGTGTTCAGCTTTTCTTGTTTTAAAGTGCATGAATAACATTCCCATCTTTGCTTTACATTTAGCCAACAGTGCTGCTATTTGGTCGTTGCATAGCTTATTCCTATTTAACATTACACCAAGGTCTTTAATTGCTTCCTTATTTGTGGTTGTCTCGTTATTAGGTTCCTTGTATGCACATACCATTCTTTCTCTCTTTCCATAATTTATTGATTCGAATTCATCATCGCCCATTCATATATTTTGTTTAGATCTCTTTATAGTGAGTTCCTATTTTCATCACAAGTAATTTCTCTACTTATTCTTTTTTCATCGGCTTAACTTCTTACTACAGAGTTTTTAACATCACAGTCATTTGCAACCACTATCTGTTTTCTGTTTTGCACGAATTCTTTTACCCATTTCCCTACCTTTCCCACAATATTATGCTTTCTCATTTTTTTCTCTAGTATATTATGGTCTCCCTTATCAAAGGCTTTTTCAAAATCTAGATAAATCACAGCTGTGTCTTTTTCATTTATCATATTTTTGTATGTTTTCATAGTGTTCTATCAGTTGAGTTTGTGTACTTTTTCCGGACACAAAACCATGTTGATCTATATCAAACAAATTATTTTTAACCAGATGATCCATTATTTTCTTTTTTATTACCCTCTCATATACTTTCATAATATGTGATGTTAGAGTAACAGGTCTATAATTGCATGCCTCTAGTCTTCATCCACTTTTGAAAATAGGGGTTATATAAGCTAATTTATGTTTAACATATATCTTGCTCATATATACACTTTGTCTTAACAGTATTGCAAGCGGCCTCGCGATAGTGTATGCATTTTTTTTTTAACAAAATCGCTGGAACTTCTCTGGTCCGGCTGCCGATCCATTTTTGATTTCACTTATAGACTTGAAAATATCTGATTCATTAATATCTACATCCGTTAGATATTCAACATTTTCTTCTTATTTCTGTTTCATTATTCTCATTCGCAATTCTTAGAGTGAACTCACTCTAATATTTTTTTCTGCTAATATATTGCATATTTCTTTTTTTAAATGGTTAACCATCCTTCAATTCTTAGAGGGCCTATTTCTAATCTCCATTTATTCATCTTGTTTGCATAGGAATAAAGTACTTTTTTTTTTTTAGATATTTTGAAGTGTCCTTTCTTCTAAGTCTTTTTTTTTCATTTTATTTCGATTGTATAATCTTTTTTTCTGCATTTTCTATCTTACTTTTTAATTCCATCATTTTCCACACATTTTTTTCTTTGGCAAGATTTTTCTTCCACTTTCTAATTTTCTGAAATAAGATCCTTCTGTCTCTTGGTATGCATGTGTGTTGTTTATTGTTTTTTTTTTTTTTTCGGTACATATTTTTCAACAATTGTCTCCAGTATTTTGTACAGTATGTCCGTATTTACCTGTATATTATCCCTTACGAATAAATTTTCCAGCATTTGTTCAGTTCTTCATCTATCACTGACCATTTTATATTCTTACTAAA
>NC_090737.1:724186-731686 GCF_036898095.1 Palaemon carinicauda
GGACTAGTGAGAACCTCAGTGGTTGATAGGGCCTTCTCTGCATTGCAGAAAACTGTTTTTTGAAGGGGACCCCACTTCAGGTCCTTTGGTTTGCCCTTGAGGGAGATGTAGAGGGAAGCAAGAGTGGCAGCAATGGCTGGCAGGAAACGGGGATAATAGTTGATCATGACCAAGAATTCCTGCAGAGCTTTGACAGTTGAGGGCGCGGGGAAGTCCTGAATGGTTGCTACCTTCTCAGGCAGGAGATGAACTCCTTCAAGAGTAATGTGATGCACTAAAAATGACTCTTCATTGGCACCAAAGGTACACTTATCATAACGGACTACAAGGACGTTTTATTGCAGGTGGTCAAGCACGATGCGCTGGTGATGGAGGTGTTCCTCTTTTGAGGAGGAAACCACAAGTATGTCATCCACATAACATACAAAGAAGGGGAGGTCCCTAAGATGCCATCCATGAGACGTTGAAACGTGGCCCTAGCATTACAAAATCCAAAACAGGAGTAATTTAAGTTATATGTACCAAACAAAGTGGTGATGGCGGTCTCGGCGATGTCTTCTGGGTTCATAGGCACCTGATAATACCCCTTCAGGAGGTCGAGCGTAGAGAAAACCTTCGCTTTGTGCAAGTAGGAGGCCACGTCGCAGTGTTTGGGAGGGGGTACTGATCCGGTTCTGTTTGCATGTTAAGGTGCCTATAATCTTGCACGGACTGAGGGAGCCGTCTTTCTTCAGAAAGATGTTTAAGGGTGACAACCATAGCTGGAGGCCTTTTGGCAACGGCCCATTTCCTTCATTTCGGCGAACGTCTGTTTGGCGGCGGCCAATCGTTCCGTTGCCAGACGTCTGAATTTTGCGAAGACTGGGGGTCCAGTCGTTTTGATATGGTGATGAATACTGTGCATGACAGGAGCCTTGGTCGTTTGGTGAAGTTCTGGACGTAAAACTTCTGGGTACGACATGAGGAGGGCGGGCGTAGGCATCCGTATGTGCGCTGATGTGCTGATGTGGAGAGCGATGTTGGCGGGGGCAGGTTGAAGAGGTGCCAACAAAGATCAGTCTGCGTTGACCAATCGTCTGGGGGCGACATCGACCAAAAGGTGGAAATGAGAGAGGAAATCCGCACCGAGGATTGGCAATGTGACGTCAGCAACGAGAAACTTCCAATTAAATTTACCGTTTTTTAACAAAAATGTGAGGTTCTCGTAACCGTAGGTGAGTATCGCAGATCCTGTGGCAGCTACCAAGCGGACGTTGGAGGACATAGAAAGTACGTCGTGTCCTGCAGAGTTCCTTTGGTAAAAGAGAACGACAAGCACCCGTGTCTACCAAAAATTACCTGCCTGTTCCTGCATCATGTAAAAAGAAAAGATTAGAAACATGGGAGGCCACCGCCACGAGCGATGGCCTACTTACACGTTTTTTGTCCACTGGCAATCCTTGGCACATTTCTTCGCGGTGGCCCCGAAACTGAAGTGGTAGTTGCAAAACTGCGGCGGATGGGAGGTAGTAAGTGGCTGTAGAAGTCGTTGCTTGGGGCGCGAACGAGTTGTTGGTAGTGGGTGGCTTTGTCACCGCTTCGGCACTTCACGGGTTAAATGTGAATGTCCTACAGCATTCAAGGTTAGCTTCGGTTGATGTTGAATAGGCGTCCTCTTCTTCTGGGGTGGAGGCGTCATCAAGTCCTTTATGGGTAGACTACTGACATCGGGTATGGCAGCGCATATAGGTCCAGGTAAACAGCGTATCCAGACGGCATGAAGTAGGTTCACCTCACGAGGAGAGCCGTCGGCGGCAGGTTGCAGGCGAGCGATCCGGTCATTTCCACGAGGGCGAGCGAAACCCTATGGTCCCCCAACGGTTTTTGCGAGAGCTGAAAAAGCTTTGGTTACAGGTGGCAGTCGACGGCAAGTACAGCTGCAGAAGGTCCGTTTTGAGGGCGTCATATGATCTTGGATTGTCTCCTTGTTCAAAAGCCAGTCGGAAATTTCCAGGAAGGTGTCCTCAGGAGTCGCCGAGAGAGCATAATCTGCTTTGGTGGTTGAGCGAATCACGCTCTTGATGCGAAACTGGACTTCTGTGCGCTGAAACCAAACAAACGCCTCTCCCCTGACGAATGATGAAAGTTTTAATATGGGAGTCGCAGCAATAACTTCCATAGAGTCCACGATAGTACCAACGATGGAGGTGCAAGTTGGGTGGAAGGCGGGAGGAGCGAGTTAACATCCGGGGTCACCAATGTGACAGGCCGAGAGAAAGTTGTGACTCAAAGACAGAATGCAAGAAACTAAGTGCAATTATTATAGAATACTCTCCTTTGTATACAAAACCTCAAAGCAACAAGAAATTTCATGTTCAAAACAGACACCGTTTTCGATGAGAAAAACAGACATGTTTATTGAGGCTCTTTTGAGTGCGAGGGAAGAGCTGAGATACAAGCATAATATATACACAATAATTATATATATTATATATATATATATAATATAGATGGGGTCAGGCCATGTCGTCCTGATGGAAGTTCCTTCACTAGTAGCTTCCTAGGTTATATTTGACTACAGTGATATATCCCAGAGAATTTACCAAGGTATCCAGAATTCTAACTCTGGAGCGAATATCCTTTAAAATTGGATATCGCGTAATCAGAAGATGTATTCTAGACATGTCTCATAGCTATCTACTCTCCTAATAGCGTTTCCGCTTCAAGCGGGGAAAAGTGGCAAGAATATAGGAGAGTTGTTAAAGCGACAATGCTTTCGACACTCCTACTGTACTGTAAATAGTGCGCCGACTCGCCACTGCGAGGCACAACCAAGCCATTCTTTATCTTATAGCTTCGTTGACCAGTATTATCCCGTATTATCTCTCGCTATTTTGCAGTTATTTGTCGCTATGATGTCTTCACCAGCCTCATTAGCTCCCGGAAAGTTAAGTTATATCTTTGAATTGTGTAAATGTAAGCTCTTGCTAGTTTTACTCTTCGATTGAGATCGTAATTAACATAACAAGAGCTGTTGCCAGCCAGGTGGTGTCATAACACGGTCTTTCTTCCTGTACATCTACTTAGCCAGAACGTCTTTCCCGGCATTAGTTGCTTTAATACTTTAGCTATTTAGTATTTTAGTTAGGGATTTTTATGTTATGTCATTGCTGTCGTTGATTTGGTTATTTATGATCGATCCTCACGAGTGCTAGGCTTCCTAGCCATGGCACCCACACACTTCCTGCATGATATAACCCTTCCTGCTAAAGTTTTATCGAAGTTCAGGCAATATTTTATACAATTAAGATGTTACTGCATAAATTTTCCTCTTACAAGATAGTATACAAGAGAGTTTCGGTGAACGATTCTCCATGCTCTAGACTTACTAGCCTAGTGGCTTTAGTATACTTTCATACATGTCCCCAATTACTCTTGTATGTCTTCTAAGGTGAGGTTGATGCCTCCTATACCTTCTAAGTCGATGCCAATATCTTGGCGAGATTTAAGAGCAATTCCCCTTCCCTCTGATAAGCCTAGCTACCCTCAGTTAGCTCTGCTGTGAACTGAGTTCTGGCAAAGTTTACTGGGGTGTTTCGTTTCTTTCTCTTAACCACTGAGTCGGTTTTTGAGTTAGAACGGGACATCAGAGTAAAATCTGTGTTAGGCCTTTTACTGTCTCAGTGAAATGATTTCCCAGGTCAGGTTAAGTTGTGTATACAGGAGGCTCCGCCTCCCTAGACCATACATGGAGGTTTTTGTTTTACAATTCCTCCTTCCTCGGTCTAGCAGACAGGCCTTTGCTGGTGATCTTAGACCGAAGAAATGATTTCTTCATTGTCTAAGATACCTGGTACGAAATTCTGTTCTCTTGCGAGATTGTGTCCTATGGCCGCTTTCTCACTTGTCTAACCCAACTGGGGGAAATGATTTCCCCTATTTGAGGCTACCTTATGAGATCAGAATCCTTTAAGTTGGGTAATGCCTTCTCGTATTACTTTACTTATGGGACCTTTACCTCTGCCCCGCTGTCTCTTATGTGTTGGATGAACCATCACCCTCCCTGCCCGTCATTCTATATTTGACCCTAAGGGTAATCTACAGGTTTCCTGTCTATTGCCGGCCGGGCCGGCTGCCATCAGGTACCCTCATAATCATTAGAGTGTTCTTCAGTCCTCCCTTGGACTGCCTTCCATAGCCCATGTGGATGGGATATAGTTGGGTGGAAAGCCCAAATATAATTCCCCCTTCCATTTGAACCCTCGTTGGGGATGTAGGCTGGCAAGGCTGAGCCTTTGCCTTTCTCCATCCTCTCTCTTTTTCTCAACATTTTCTTATACTAGGCCGGCTGCCGGCAGCTGATAGCTGTCGGCGTCCATGTTGATTGTCTGTCGGCCGACAGTTACTTTGTCGCAACTTGCCGGGAGGGTCACTGCGTGATAACCCAACGATATTAAACATACTATGACCAGTGGCCGGCAACTAAGTTGTCGGCCGGCAGTCGGCCACCCAAAGTATAGATCTGAAGTCAGTAACTGCCTTCAATAGCCCAGAATAGACCGGCATATGTCGTCAAGGCCGGCATATTCCGGCAGGCCTGGCATATGCTGGCAGGCCTGGCATATGCTGGAAGGCCCGGCATATGTCGGCAGGTCCGGCATGTAACGGCAGGCCCTGCATATACCGGTAGGCCCGGCAGGTCTGGTGTCATACCGCTGCCAGTCAGTGCTGTAGCCCAAAAAGTTTTTTCTAACCTACGAGGTGCTTCATGGGCAGCCTATTGTAAGACCATCACGTATAAGAGAATGATCCTCTACCACTTAATGGTAATCAACCATTAATTTACCCCTAATATTGAACCTGGGACATTGTGTTAAGAAGACACTTTATATCAAAGGATATTCTCTTCCCATACAAAACTCATTAAAAATTTATTTTTCAATATTGGAGGAGGTCATAGCAATGGGCTGGAAAGGAAACACAAATAGGTGTCTTTCCTATCTTCTAGCTTGCTCTATCCAAGCTAATATTTAAAAATAAAAAATATGTATGCTGAAATCTGAGAATTTCACCGAATACTTATATGCTTTCTTTCTTTACAGGAGGAGCATCCCGAGTGCCGGGTCCGTTGCAAGAACTTCTACGGCCATGACGTGTGCAGGGCCCATGCTCGCTGCACAGTCACCCAGGGGGCTCTCAAATACTGGGACCCACAAGTATGTACCGTTTGTGATAAACTCGTAAAAGAGGCTTTTGATGATCAAAAGTCTACTGAGTCAAGGGATGCAGCAAGGGACACGCTGTGAAAATGGGTCAGGGGTTTTCAGGGGAACACCTCTGGCCCATACCTTCCTAATGAGAGGATGAGGGACTGTTTTTCCCTAGGACATCTGCGGATGCAATCATTCCCCAGTCTCAACCAGAGATTCCCCTAGTACAGATTCCGATGGAATCTGTTGTTTCGGACATCTTGAAGGGCATCCATTTAGATGACAACATGTCGGTTGTCTCAGAGGAGACTGAGAACAATCTCCTACTGGAAGAACTGGAGCAAGATGATGACGTACCTCCTGAAGGTGAAGTCGATAATACCGAAACGATTTCCGTGTCTTCAGCCACGCCGACTGAGCCAGTGCCTTCGACTTCATCTACTGCGCCCCAGCTAGACTCCATCACAAGTACGTTGCACTCACTGCTGTCTATGGTGCAGGACATTCAGAAGAAATGTTCCGAGAAAGAAGCTTCTCTTCGGACGGAAATGCATCAGCTGGTTGCAACACGTTTATCCCCTAAGAAGCTAAACGTCAAGGATCTACCCGCTTTCTCTGACGTTAACCCTTGGAGATATGCAGAGCATATGCTAATGTCGGGGGGAAGATCTTCCTCTCGGAGAAACTGGGCACCGTCCCAGTAGAGGAAATTAAGTTTTGGCCCAGCAAAGGGTCCTACACGGACTGCTATGTCCGTCTAAGGACGGAACATGCATCTAAGGAGGAAACAGAGCCGGAGACGATTTTCCTCGAACTCTCCAAGGCTCAGGCCCTACATACAACAACCTTGAAAGAGAGGGCCTTTATTAGTTCCAAGGTGCCGGCTCTCAGCAAAAAGCACCCGTCTTTTATTGCTAACCCCAAACGTGCCTTCCCCTTTCTGGACAAAGGGTTTAAGGCAGCCTTAAAGTCAGTTGAAGCAGGGAAACCTTGCCTTACACTGGAGGAGTGTATACCCTTTTCCCTTGCTTTTTCATCAGATGATAAAGACTGGAAGGATGTTCATAACACATGCTCAGTTGGGAAGCTGGAGGCAGATATTGCCGCACGACAGTTCGGCAAAAACATCCCGAAGCTGTCAGAGTCTCTCCTGCACAGGGAACAAGAGACTAAAGAAAATCTTGCTGCTTCCATGTGTCTGCAGACTGGCTTAGAGACTATGGCAAGCATCCCGGACACCCCAGATATATACATGGTCTTCGCCAAATCTCATTTGGCGACAGTCACCAAGGACTTGTACAACTTTATCAAAGTCCGAAGACTTGTAGAGAGTTTGTGTTCACCTCGGCTGCGGTGAGGCACGAACCAAGGAAGCTCATATCCTCCAATGTCTGGGGAAAGACCTCTTTCCAGGCAAAGTGGTCAAAGAGAACAGGAATCTCCTCTCCAAGTGCAACTTGTCCCTCAAAAAGAAAATTTTCCGCTGACGAGGGTTCCCAGCCGAAGAATAAATCAAAACGACCAAGAGTGCCCTCTTGGCCTAGAAAACAGCAACTGGGATTTACAGTCACACTGCCTTTCCATTCCATCAAAGAAGATGAAAGAGATAGCAGGATCTGTCAAGAGACTTCTTCAATCCCACAGGATATCAAGAAGGCAACAGGAAAGAGTGTTGGGGTCCCTCCAGTTTGCCTCACTGACAGATCCAATATTGAATGCTCAATTAAAAGATGCATCAGGAGTTTTGAGAAACTACGCATCAGACGCTCGAAGAGATCTGCAAAGACCAATTCCAAATCGTCTGCGATCACTACTCCAAAATGGTCGGAAGCCAAGAACCTGAAGAACAAGGAACCTCTGAAAACACCTCCACCGGCAGTCACTGTTCACACGGACGCCTCATAAGAGGGGTGGGGAGGTCACTCTCATCATCGGAGAGTCCAGGGAACCTGGTATCCCCTCTTCAAGACCTTCCACATTAATTTTCTGGAAGCCATGGCAGTTCTTCTCTCTCTGAAGAAACTGGAACTTCACTGCTCAATCCACATCCGTCTGGTTCTAGACAGCAAAGTTGTAATGAGATGCCTAAATCGACAAGGCTCGAGATCGCTTGACATAAATCAAGTGATACCAGCCATTCTCCGTCTAGCGAAGAAGAAGAGATGGCACTTGTCAGCAGTCCACCTTCAAAGGTTCTGCAATGTGACAGTGGACGCTCTATCCAGGGTCAACCCGATCGAGTCAGAATGGTCCCTAGACGCAAAATAATTCTCCTCCATATTACGCAAAGTCCTAGGACTGCAGAGAGATC
>NC_090737.1:736686-761686 GCF_036898095.1 Palaemon carinicauda
CATTGTGCATGTTGCATAAGATTTTTCATAACTCTGCCCATATTTTACATTCAGATCTCCCTGGACAATTCTATCCTGTTCGTAATACTAGGCAGGCAAGTAATTCGAATAGCCAGGCCTTCTCCATCATGAGGCTCAATACTGCAAATTATTCTAGAAGTTTTATCCCAGCTGTTATCAAGTTGTGGAATGATTTTCCTAATCGGGTAGTTAAATCATTAAAACTTCAAAGGTTCAATGTTGGAGCAAATGTTTTTATTTTAACCAGGCTGACACGAGTCTTTTTATTGTTTATATATGACATATCTGTTTTGGACGTTGTTAATAGTTTATAATGATCGTATCTGTTTTGACATTGTTACTATTCTTAGAATGACATTGTGTTAATTTATTTCCATCATTTATATATTTCCTTATTTCCTTTCCTCACTGGGATATTTTTTCTGTTGGAGCCCTTGGGTTTATAGCATCTTGCTTTTCCATCTTGGGTTGTAGCTTGGCTAATAATAATAATAATAATAATAATAATAATAATAATAATAATAATAATAATTAATAATAATAATAAAGAAACTGGGAAAAGAAGAGAAAACAGAGCCTTAAACAGACCCAGGTAGAACGACATGTCTGAGGCTATTGTTCTACAGTGGATTATTAGCGGCTGATGATGATGATGATGATGGAGTGGAAAATAAAGTAAAAGAGGAAAAGACGGAATTTTAATCAAATGTGAAGAGTAATTGTATAGAGAAGTATGAAAGATAAAAATTAAAAAATATGGAAGTAAAATGTAAGGCCAGAGTCACATGGGAAGTGATGTGACATTCGTGACGCGTCACTAGCAAAGTGTCATGCATCAAAAGTAAAGTGGTAACAGAGATCTTTACCGTCTGCATCACAAAGGACTTAAGGATACACCAGGAATGAAAAATGCATGTAGTCATGTGTCAACTGAGAAGTTCGCCTGTTCACTTCTTGTGAGGTGTGCGGCCAAAACAGTGTTCTTCAGCAGAACTTGAAAAGTAGTTTTATTATAATGAAAGGGAAAATCCCGTGATTAACATGCGTTTTTTTTTTTTTTTTCATTAATTAAAATATGAATAAAATTTCAATAGGTCTATACTTTTAATATACGTTGTGTTCAACGTGGAGTCGTATGTGTTTTTATTTCTACACATAATAATAGAAGTAAATTTTTATTTGAAAAGAAGGAGAAATAAACTATTTTCAGCCTGCTGTTATGAATTTCCGTTTTCAAAAACAATTTTATTAGGATTAAGAAAAATATATTTTGTTCAACCTGTTGTTGTTAGTATTATTTTGGTGTTAGTAATCGTTTTGGTGATGCTTTGTCTGTGTGTGTGTTTTTTTTTCTTGCTATTATTATCAATTTCAAACACAACGGAGGATCAAGATTATTAATTTTTTTTCTTTTTTTTTCTTTTTTTGATAATGATACTGATTTTTCGCAAATTATAACCCGACATTGCAAATATGGAAACACTATTGACTACAGTTCCGCTTAAACTTTATATGATAAATATAAATGAAAATACTTTTTTTTTATCTTTAAATTCCATAAATTACCTGATTTTTTTTTCTTTAAAAAAAAACATTAATGGCAGCATCAACCAAGGAATCCATAATGACAACTGACAAATGTGAACTCAGAAAGAGGGAGACTGATTGGAGCTGGGGTCACCGATTGAAGAGAATAAAAATTTATGGAGAGAAGTGACGATAGTATGAGAGATTGGTTCCAGGAATGAAGGGTCATTGGAGGGTGAAAATGAAAGGTTTTCAGAAGGATATATGGGAAGGAAAAGATAGGCTGAATATCTTGAAAGAATGCTGAATGTTGAAGATAATAAGGATGCAAATATGATTGTTTTTTTCAGGTGTTGATATACCAGTTACAGGAATTAGAGAAATAATAAAAAGAAAACTGGAAATGAGTCTTATATGAAACGAGAGTAAGAAACGCAACTGGTATGGATGGTGTGAAGGCTTAGATGTTAAAGGATGGGGATGTAATTCTACTGGAAGGGTTGGTTAAACTATTTAGTATGATTTATGCTGTCAATGTTATCAGTATACTGGGTATGTGCATATATTGTTCCATAATGCAAACGCGAGGGAGATGGGTTAATTAATCAGATTAGGGTTAAAATAGAGTATGCATTACAGAGTGCTTAAGATAGAAGTAGGGAAGGTATGAATCACATTTGTAAAGGGTGGAAGATATGCAAGAAATGATTAGCAAAAGATGTGGAGGTATATTTTGCATTTATGGACCTTGGGAAAGGTTTTGATAGAATAGACAGTGATGCGATGTGGAATGTGAGGAGATTATATGGATTTAGTGGGATGTTCTTGCAAGCAGTATAAAGTCTATACATAGGCATGAAAGTGTGTGTTAAGATAGGGAATGAAGTGAGGAGAATGGTCTTCAGTGGGATAAGGCTGAGACAGATGTGTAATGTCGCTATGATTGTTCAATTCTATTGATGCTGGAGGTGTAAGAGAGGTGAAAACTTGAGTGTTTGATCGAAGATTAGAACCAATAGATGATTGTGTTCTGAATTAGTCATTTCTTGCAGATGATACTCTGTTGGTTACAGACTTGGCGGGGAAAGCTATATTAATTATTGACAAAGTTTAGAAGGGTTTGCAAGAGAAGAAAGTGAATAGTTAATGTATGTATGAATAAAGTTATATGATGCACTAAAAGGAAAGAGGATGCTATATTGAATTTGATGTAGAATGTGCAGTTACTTGAGGAAGTAAATCAGTTTAGGTTCTTGGGTTATGTTATTACTGCTCATGGTGAAGTGAAAGTAGATGTATATCAAAGAGTGAATGAAGGATGCAAAGAGTTTAGGGGCAGTGAAGGAAGTGGTAAAGAATAGAGGGTTGCTGATGGATGTGAAGAGAGTTCTTTAAGAGAAAGAGATTGTACCGAATATGATGTATGGATCGAAGTAGTGGGGAATAAAAGTGAGAGAGGGGACAGAAACTGAATGTGTTTAAGATAAAGTGTCTGAGGAGTAGGGCCGATTTACTTTTATTTGATAGGTTAGGAACAAAGTAGTAAGAATAAGAAAGGGTGTGAGAAATGAACTAGGAGCCCAAGAGGATATGAATGAGTTGAGGAGGACTGGCCATGTAGAGTAGTAGAAAATGGTCGTCTACTGCTGGTGATGAATGCAAGAGTGGATGGCAGATATGCAAGTGGAAGGTCAAGATTTCAATGGATGGAGTAAAAACAGAATATACTGAATATATAAATGAATGGTGAGTGGAACTGATGTATTTCCAATCTCTATCTCGGGTGACTTTCGTGAACGGTGAGGTCAGCACACGAACCTTCATTTGTGGTGGAAGAAGTGGAAGGGAGGACTGTGGCACTCGGGCAGTACCAGCCAAGATCGGCTGAGTCCCTCGTAAGTCAAAAGGGAACAATGAGAACAAAAACCACAGCTTTGGTATAGAATTTACTTTGCCCATAGATCACAAACCCTAGGGGAAATTCCTCTAATGATAAGTATTTCTGACCAGCTATGGTGTAAAACCAACATACGATATCATTCCAATTTGTATGCCTCTTCACAAGAGTGGTCTAAACAGTTCAGTGTTTATCCTTATTTCTATTGTTCAAAAACTTGAATCGTTAGCAAGGTAGAAATATTTATCACTAAAGGAACTCTGCTATGGGTTTGAGATCCTAATGTGGAGCGAATTGATATTAAAGGGGATTTTTTACTCATTTCAAAAATTGTGAATCATAATTGTTAGTAATAAAATTATCATATATATTTATATATATATATTGTGTGTGTGTGTGTGTGTGTGCGTTGTGGTGTATATATACAGTATATATATATATATATATATATACTGTATATGCATACACACACAACACACACAGCACACACACACATATATATATATATATATATATAAATAAATATGTGTGTGTTGTGTCTATATATAGTATATACAGTATATATATATATATATATATATACTGTATATGCATACACATAACACACACACACATATATATATATATATATATACGTGTGTGTGTGTGTTTATGTATGTATGTATGTATGTATGTGTGCGGGTATACATACATACATACATACATACATATATAATATATATATATATATATATATATACATATATATATATATATATATATAAATATATATATATATATATATATAATATATATGTGTGTGTGTGTGTGTGTGTGTGTGGGTGTGTTGGTGTGTGTTTGTGTATGTTTGTAGGCGTATCATTATTTCATCAATCCCTGTTGACGCAAAAGGCCTTAGTTGAAATTCGCCAGACTTTTGTATCTTATGCGTGTAAATCAACAATACTCCGTTCATTTTCTGCTTCGTGTGTCATAGTACTCAGCCATGTAGGCCTGAGTCTTCCAGTTAAGATTTTAGTGGACAAAAACTCATAGGGAGTGCTAAGAGCCTGCCAAAAAATCTCAATCTACCCCTCACTATCTTATCATCCACTTAGAGGCCCAGAGTAATATTGCTTATAGTTTTAATTCTGTTTTGTAATTCAACTCCTAATATGATTCTAAGGGCTGTGTTCCTAATTCGATCTCACTGATCCAATAAATAGCCTGATTTTTTTTCTGTTTTTATATGATTTTTAGGCGATTTATTTTCCAAAAGAATATTTTTCTCTTTACTATACTGCACATTCATTTTACTTTCAATAACATTCATAATTC
Organism: Palaemon carinicauda; assembly: GCF_036898095.1. Lineage (NCBI taxonomy): Eukaryota > Metazoa > Arthropoda > Malacostraca > Decapoda > Palaemonidae > Palaemon > Palaemon carinicauda. Next base: position 741,449 of record NC_090737.1, read on the forward strand.
TAATATTAGCCTTTATTTGTTTTTTCTCTAAAAATATTACAAGTTCAACTATTTGCTTCTATGGTAATTGGGATAACATTACAGAGTTTTGGTTACAGTGGACTTCTGAATAGAAATATGTGAAGTATTTTCCTCGAAAATCTATGATAGAAAACATACGCAATAAATTTAAAGAAGAGATAATAAACCAATAATTTTACACAGCCACTAAAACAAAGAAGTTATTTTAACTAGATAGAATTATGAAAAAGAATATTTCTGATTCAGGCTTTGAGCGCTTTCATGCCTGAATATTTTCTGCTTCCTTTGCAGAGAACATATGTGTTCATCGCTGGTCTCTAGAAGTAGACCATTTGAAACACCTTGCTCCTGTCCTAAAAGGAAAAGCTCTTGCAAAGGACTTTTACGTGAACAGAAACTGAATTGATTGACAGCGTGTATGTATCTTAGGAAAAGAGTGCCTTTTAACATCCGGGAATCATTAAGACATATATATATATATATATATATATATATATATATGCTGTTGTGTGTATGCAGTTTCATATGCTCTCTCTTTATATGTGAATATGATAAACATTGAACTATCATTAATTTCTGGATGTTTGGTATATACATACCTTTTTGTACAATAATCATACAATATATTCCAAACATCTTTAATCAATACAACCTTGTTGGATAAAAATGTTATCCGAAATATGAAGGTAGCTTTTTTTAAGTTATACCCCGCACGAGATGACCCAAACTAGTTTGCCATGGTACACAATAATGGAGGTAATTACGGATGACCTCATTTAAGATAACCGCAACTCTCGGTTGGCGTCTTGAAGGGGATTACAACTTTTCTCGTTAAAAGCTTGAAAATAATGGACAATTCACGACGCCTTAACATACAATGAATACCGGAACTTATTGGCACTAAGACATACCTTTTCGTGAATTACTTTTGTTTATTTGGGATAATACAATCTCCTCTCTCTCTCTCTCTCTCTCTTCTCTCTCTCTCTCTCTCTCTCTCTCTCTCTCTTTTCGGCTGTTGTACGAATGTAAACAAAGTCGTTTGATTATGGATTTATGAAACAACTTCAAAGATGTCGTTGGAGTGAACATTCCATGTTTTTTTTTTTTTTTTTTTTTTTTTTTTCTTACCATAACCCATATGAAATACAAACTATTATCAATATTTAGAAAAAAAAAGATCGAAATTGATATTATGCAATAGGAGCTTTCGTCTCTTGAATCCATCGCATTTTGTTTACTGAGTGTATATAAGCTGCATATAGAAAGTTCGAAGTTGCCTTTTCCGACTATTCATGGCGCAGGGATTTATTATCCAGCGACATTGACAAATACAAATACTTCGGCTGACGGTGAGAAGTATTACAAGAGGAATTCAAGTGGTCTGATATAATCTGTTTACGTAGACATTACTTTTCTTCACAAAACAAACACATCCATGAAATGTTACGCCTCTATGCTTTTCGTTACTGCTTAGACTATGATAAGGATAGTGGAGGGCTGGAAATGATAGGAAAGAGAGGAAAAAACATTTTTCAATGTAACATTCATCCTATAGCCATTGTGCATAGACGAGAAAAATCAGGGATTTTTTTTTCTTTTTTTTTTATATCAGCAGATATCCGGACAGCTAAGTGGATGCAAATGGGTTTTTGATTTCTACACATCCTATATTATTCAAATGCTCTGATCATCTGACGAAACGTTTAATAAGATATTTTGAACGAACATGTCTGTTTGTAGTTAGGAATTTGTATCTCTTTAGGTGCTTAGAGCATGTCATGTCCTTACAATGGCCAGTGATGAAGAGAGATCCATTAATTATGGTGTTGAAGTTCATATGATTGACATTGATTTCACTGCTGCCATTTAGCATATTAATCATGAGAACCTTATATTTATTACCATATGGCCTCCTTGATTCGTTCCTTTTTACCTATGTAAGTTTGACAAGTTTCTATAATCTTCACATACCTTTTTATTATCAATATTTAGCTAGAATTCTAGCAGTAATAACACATATATTTGTAGAAAGATATAACATCACTTCTTGGCATGTAACATAGGCCTATGACTGACATTGATTTCAGTGCTGCCTTTCAGCGTACTAATCATGGGATCTCTGGTTTCGTTCCCTTTTATGTATATAAGTGTAACAAGTTTCTACACTCTTCAGATACTATTTTTTTTTTTATGATCAATCTTTTGCTAGAATTTCTTGCAGCAATAACAAATAGATTTGTGGAAAGATATATAATCACTTCTTGGCATATAACATAGACCTATTCGATGGAAGAATTCGGTCACATGCATCGACCTATATTGGAATTAGATATTTAAGACTCTATTTTCATCAACTGTGTAATTAAATGGAATGATTTCGTATGAATTTAGTTATTCTGGCATTCGAGGATGTTGTGGAGAATTTTTATGTGAATGGCTGAGTGGGAACTTAGTCCAGGAAAGTCTCCCTACGGCAATTACCCAAAGCTCAACAGGGGAGGATAATGAGCACTTACTCTCGGGACACAAACGCCCTGCTAATACTTTACTGCCATAGTTCACTAACCTTTCACTCAAATACAAAAGGAGGTAATTTTACTGTCCAGAGGCCGGAGAACTCCATACGTTAATTCTGAAATAATTTATGGCCTACTCTAGCTTTGTCAGGGCTAGAGTCATCTCACTCTAAGGCTCTGTTTCGATTCCGTCCCAGTGACCCCAGTGAGATGCTGTACAGGTATCTTACGTTAATGCAACTAGAGACAAATAAAAAAAAGGGGGGGAACAGTGGAGTATAAAAGTATAAAGTAAAGTTAAATGGGGATCTTCACCTTCAAAGCACTAAGTAAAAGAGCGTACACTCGCTGATACCAACTTACCTGTTTAGAGTAGGTTACTTTCAACACCTTGGGTACTTCTGACCCGTCCCATAGTATAATTAGCTAAATTCATATAATGTGGTTAAAGATACCAAAATGTGTAATCTATTCCAAATGATTTATTACAGAAAAAGGAATGGAAATAACTCGATGATTTTAACACAACAAATTAAAAATTGGAAAAAAATATCAGTAACTCAATTATAAGTTTACATGTGATAAAATGAATAAGTGAATTTACAACAAAACTTGAAAACGTTAAACGGAATTAACACGTGGATTAAACCTCAGACAGAATAAATAAGTCAAAACATTCTGATCAACAATTTGTGCGGTAGGATGCTGTGAGGTTCCAACATGTGGTCAGTGACCTCAAGCAATTACCAAGATCAAAAAAAATATGAATACATTAATTTCCATGCACGCAGCCCGAAAGATGTAATGCCAAAATAATACCTAAACTTAACTTATGAGAAATTGAAACTTATCTAAAAGGGGGAATGGCCATTAGTTAAACTCACAAGATTTTTATATGTTGTGGGCGCCCGTGTCCTAAATGTGGCGGTCTTCAGTTTGCTCACTAGGCCTACAGTACTTAATTTGCAGAGTCAACGGCCCCCTCCAAGCTCTCCAACTAGCCCCCAAGACTGGAACCGACGTGCTGTAGAATTAGCAGCTATGCACTAACACTGGTCATTTGCTTGACCTCTTCTACGACGTATTCTTAGCTAGTTATTGTGTAAGGGGACAGGCTAGTGATGGAGAGTGGGAGCACGAGGTTGACATTGGAGCCTGACTGGGCAGCTCCGTTTCGTACCGTGGCCTGTATGTTTGTGAGGTCGAGTTCAGGTCAGCTGCGTCCTCCTTCCTTCCCCAAAAAAAAGCGTATCTTGGTGCGTAGGCCTAGTCTTGAGGTGCCAACTCTCATTTAGGACAGGCTCAAAAACCTTGTGCCTTGTGAATTTCAAGCAACACACTTATTTAGAATACAAGGAGAAATCTTGCAACTCCAGGGGGCAAAGATAATCCTAATTCTAAACAATTGGCATACAGAATAAAAATGAAACTAAAAGGTAATTTAGCAAGTCGGGCTCACGTGTGTGGACAACCATACCTCCTAGACTAGCAGACTTGAGTTGTAATTAAGAGATTTAAAATACTGTACCTAAGCACTTACGGTAGAATAATGTATACAAACAACACAAAAGTATTAATCTTGGGACACTCGCTCAAGAAAGACACATTACTCACATTTTTCCCTGCCGAGACGTCACGAACAATAACAAAGTCTACGTATAAACTATGAAGAAGAATAGTGAAGAAAATTCTTCACACCCTGGGGATAAAGGGAGGAAAAGGAGAAGGGTTAGTGTAGACTAATGCAATGTGGATTAGGTGTTAGTATATGAGATGAGTATACTAAATGAATAAAGAATGAATGTGACTAGTTGCGCTATGCTATGTCAGCAATTGGCATTAAGTTGAACCGCAACCGCGTACGAGATGAGTGCGAAGTACGATTTACAAGCGAGAGTCAAACAAAAGTGGTACGTATAAAAGCGGAAGTAAAACAGAGTTAACTGTGACTTAGTACAAAATGGTAACTACAACTGCAAGATAAGAGCGGAGGGAAGGACAAATCAAAAACTTCAGCAGTCCCTTCACATGGTTGATGAAGACTATGTAAAGCTACTACAAGATCTCCTGGAATAGGGCTCGCGCACGTTCAGCAGAGGCCCGTGTAGGCCTGGCGTGGCGAGGCGCCGCGATGACTACAGGAGACCTAGCTTCGGCTGTGGTCTCATCATTTCTCTCGGCCAGTTGGTCTCTAGGAGGACTGTCGAGATTTTCGAGAGGAGGGGTGTTAGGAGGTTCCTCCTCACTTGGTTCGGATAGCGTTTGGCCATTTTCGTTAACCTCCAAAGGTATGAGACGGTTGACTGGACGTACATACTCTCCATTTGCAGAGTGGACCTTGACTGTTCTAATGTGTCCATCTCGACCTGGGTATACTTGGAGTATACGGGTTAAAGGGTACTCCTCTCGATTGACCTCGTCCAGAATCAACAAGCATAAATCTCCAACTCTAGGGATGTTCGGGTGGAGGCGACTAGACTTCTGGTGTCGTTCTCGAAGGGAACTGACATAGTCGTACTTCCACCTCTTCAGGAATGTTTGCAGCATGTTGGTCAGCTTCTGGTAATCTTTGCGGAGGATGTCCCCTTCTCGAAAAGTAGGATCAGTCAAGTCAGCCAGGTGGACTTGAGGTGCTAATGAGAGGGTTCGACCCTAGAGTAGGTGGCTTGGGGTCAAAGGCGTATCAGTGGGGTCGTCAGCATCCAGATATGTTAGAGGCCGATCATTCACCACGCATTCTACTTCTTGGACCAAGGTCACAAACTCATCATACGTAGGGTGGCAACGGTAAGTGGCTTTGCGCAAGTTGAGTTTGGTAAACCCAATCAAGCGCTCGTAAAACCCTCCTTGCCACGGGGCTCGAGGAGTGATGAACTTCCAAGTGAGGTTGTGGGCCCGTTTGAACCCGTCGATAACAGGGTGTTGCATGAGTTTTGTCAAGAGTGTCTGACCAGCTTGAAAGGTTGAGGCATTGTCAGACACAAGGCACTGTGGCATCCCAAATCGGGCAGCGAACCTTCGTATCGCTTGGACTAGTTCCACAACTGTCAAGGAAGTAGTAGTTTCTAAAGCTACCGCCCGCGTGGCAGCGCAGGTAAACAGCAGTACGTACACCATGTCCACATGTGAGTGATGTACCTTGAAGCCGCCAGTGTAGTCCAGTCCAGTTACTCTGAAAGGGACCTCAGCATTGAGGCGGTTAGGGTGGACTGGAGCTAACGGTGGGGTTGGGTACGGCTGGCCTTGTACTCTTTTGCAATGTATGCACCGTTTGAGAATCTTCTTCACTTGCTGGCGCATTCGGGGAACCCAAAATTCCTTGCGCAAGTGGACAAGAAGAGTGGAGGTGTTACAGTGCAGCAGCACTTCATGCCAATGCTCAACAATAAGTTTCCAGAGAGCACAGTGGGACTCTAGGAGAATGGGGTCCATGTAGCCGGACTCCGGGGGTGCATCACTGAGGCGGGATCGGCCTCTTAGAACACCGTTATTGTCAATATAGGGCTTCCGTTGTCCGATAAAGGCTCGTTCATCGGACGTCAACAAGGCGGGTTTACCTTGCAATTGTCGTAATATTTAGGGGTAACTGGCCGCCTGTGACACACGAATGATGGCAGTAAGTGGTCTTCGTGGGAACCTTTGGACTAAATGGGGGAATTTGTGCTCGGCCCATCCGCTCGTCAGGCGAAGCAAGGCTGCATAGCTCCTAACTGCCTCATCAAGAGATGAGAAATGAGCAAATCTTTGAGTTTGCGGTGGTTGAAGTCTGATGGGACAAGCTTTTATCTCCCATTCAGTAGGGAATCTGCTTTGGTCCGGGTAAGCTGAGACGTCGATCAGCCAGGCTGGTCCATGAAGCCATAAGTTGGACTTGAGGACGACTTTGGCGGCTACTCCCCGCGACGCCAGGTCGGCGGGATTGCAGGACGTGGGGACATGCTTGAGAAGCAACCGACAGTTCAACCTTATACGGTTTATCTCCTCAACCCTATTGAGAACATATGGGGACGTGCTCTGCCGGCTGTGTACCCACTGCAGGGGCCGTGGAGGCATCGGACCACACTGTCGTAGAGACGTATGTTTCTGGACGTAATTCTATCAGATACTGGGCTAGTCGGCATCCAAACAGGAGTGCGGTCAACTCAAGCTTGGGAATGGACTGACTCTAGTCCAATTCCAGCATACGTTTAGGGGTAACTCGTGCCTTGGCTGTGAGGAGCTGGCATTTACCTTCAATTGTGACCACGTAGCAAGCCACTCCAAAGGCTTGTTTGGAGGCATCTGCAAACACATGTAATGCAGCCTGGTGACCCTGATGTGCATTTCGAGGCACCTTAATGTTCTCGAGACCCTTGTATTTTTTAAGAATGGCACCGAGCTCGCGGATCAATTCTTCGCTCAGGCGTGAATCCCAACTTTGATCCATCATCCAGAGTTTCTGAATGAAGAGCTTGCCGAGGATAGTGACCGGCGAGATCAGGCCAATAGGGTCGTAGATGGAAGAAAACAGAGAGACAACCTTCCTCTTGGTGTTGACGTGTGAATAGTCCTCTAACATCAGTCCTGAGGGGGGCTTGACGGCTAATGTGTCATCTGCGGTGTTCCAGTCCAGACCGAGGTAATCTTGGGGACCCGTTTCGGTGAAGTCTCCCGAGATGGGGGGGCATTAGTGGTCCATTTGGCAAGGGGCATGTTGGCTTCCAGCATAATTTTTTCTATGGACTGTCTTTCGCTAAGGATGTCCGTGGGCGAGTCGTAGCAACGTTGAAAGTTGTCAACGTAGAAGCTTGTTTTAAGCTGTGAGGCAAGACTACTCGTTTGAGCATCCAGGTGGTGTTGGATTGTCTGGTTGAGCAAATATGGGCTCGAGGTGGCCCCAAACAGGACCACTTTGAAGCGGTACGCAACAACTTCGGACATACTGGAGTCCTTAAAGAAAAGAAACCGACAGTAATCACGGTGTTCCTGAGCGATCTCAATCCGCAGGAAAGCCTTAGAGATGTCTGCCGTCAAACCAAATGGCCTTTCCCTAAACCGGAGGATCATGGACTGAATTTTTGAGGCCAAGTTTGGCCCGGTGTACAAGGATTCATTCAGAGACCTTGAATTTGGTCCCGATTTAGCCGAGGCATTGAATACTATGCGCATTGGTGTGGAGGTGGAATTTTTGAGGACAGGATGATGGGGTAGGTAGTGCATTTGTCCGTCATTATGAGGTTCTAGCTCGACCGGCTCGATAAAGCCCTCCTTCATGTACTCGTCAAGGATGGCTTGGTACTTGATGAATAACTGAGGGTCTTTAGATTTTTTAAGGGACATCAGCTGGGCAAAAGCCCTACCAAAATTTATCTCTGGTCGGCTATCACTCTTGAAGGGTAGTTGCACTGTGTATCTTCCGTTTGCGTACCGCGTAGTACGCTTGAAGAGATCAACGGCCTGTGCCTCAAGATGGCTGAAGGGTTCATTGCTTATGTCCACAGCATCGAGTTTCCAAAGATTCTCGACGGGGGGCTCTACTCCCACAGAGTCCTGTTACGCTGATGCGGTTTAGTGTGAGCGACAGACTATCAACCTCTGGGGGTTCTGTCCCTTCTCGTGACCAATCTGGCAGCTCTCCCCAAACCACATATCCACCTGGTGTACTGAACAAGTTGACACCCTTGATGTTGTGAGTGCGCTTCAGGAGTCGGGGAAGGTAATCGGCTCCGAGGATGATCTCTATGCCAGTGGCATTGTCATCTGGTTGCCTGTCTGCAAGACGTAGACCACTAGCCTCTAGAGTGCGAACTGCATGGGTATATCCAGGCGTCCTTATGTTCTTCCCCACGTTCGGGTTGACAATGGCAACGACCTTATGCTTGCGGCGACCAATTTTCAAATTGAACTGCACCAAGTCTGAACATTGAGGTGGTTCGTCCATGTTGAACGAGTTGAGTCGGAACACGATTTTTCCGACAGGAGCAAGGTTCAGTGACTTGACTACGTTGGGATGAACAAACGTGCGTTGGGCACCACAATCCAGGAAAACTCGGGTGGTGTGTTTAAGTTTTCCATTAATTAGATCGCCAGTGAAGGTGGGTAGAACAGCAGGGTTTATTTCGTTCGCCTGGTTGGTTTGCTCAGTCTCACTCGAGGCTATCTGATTAAGTTGAACAGAAGGTGGGTCTGTTCTTGGCCCATCAGGTTGGTGACCCATGGTCAAGATGTTAGGGCAGAGAGGCAATTTGTGGCCACGTTGGCAGTTCTGGCATGTAACATGGGCGGTGCAATCACGGGTAACATGTTGCGTCGAAAAACATTTAGTGCAACAGCCTAGTTGGTTCAACCGCGTTATTCGACTATTTGAATCGGGGAACCGGGGGCATTTTGTTGATGAGTGACCATTGTGGTCACAGAAAACACAATTGTACCGAACAGGGTTACCTGTTGGTGGGGGAGCTCTGGCCGGATCCGGTGCACGCTTCTGAGTGGGTTTTGCTGGGTTTTGGGTTGGAGTAGATGGTGTCTTCGGCTTAAGGGCATCACTAGTCGTTCTATGGAAGGGCTTAGCCAATTTTGTAATTGAATTGCCGTTTACTCCAGAGTTAGAAGGTGTAACAGGAAGCCGGTCTTTGCTTGGCTCCGTCAACAGTTTGGCTAGCTCCTTTGTGCGTGCATGTTCGTATAGTCCGTCCTTTAACTCTTGCAAGGACACGGATGTGCTATTGTAATGGCGATAAACTGTCTCCAAGAGAGTGGGGTTTAGCTTACTCAGGATGGCATGCTCCAACAGATCTTCGGACAAGGAGGCTTTGGTCACTTGCACGTATTCTTCCTCAGCATTGTTCCACTCCATCAGAAACCGTCTGAGGTCAGGGCCATCATCCACTGGGGGGCTCATACTAAAGAGCTTCTTACGCAGCAAATGACGGTCAAGATCAGGGGATTCGTACTCCTGGATGAGGTTAGCGATGGTCCTCTCGTACAAACCCTCTGTCCAGATCCTGTTTCCAGCAAGACGCCGGGCTGGTCCTCTTAGGCACCGTAGAAGGATCTTGTACTTATCCGCTGGGGAATATTTGGGAGATTCGTGTATGGTTTGACGAAAAGGCTCCACCAACCCGTCCAACGTTCCCTACGACCTTCAAAAATGGGGGGATCAGGCTCAGAGGCAACGGACACATAAACAGTCTGCGGGTTTGCGCCAGGTGTTTGATTCTGGGCTTGGTTGCCAGTGGTCTTATGGAACACAATGCTACTGAAGGCCGTTTCAATTCGTTGTGCACAGTCAACCAGCATTGGGTAATTCGCCACCACGGTCGGATGTTTATAATGAGACCGCCAAAACTGTTTGTATTCATTGAGTTTGTCCCTGATGCCTCCGATGTGAACGCTAAAGTGATCCAACCCAGGGGACGACATGCGTGAAAGATCTACTGAACTTAGGCTATGGAGGGCCAGGATCTGCGTCCTCACATAGAAATTTGAAATCGACCTCCTGTTGCTCAAGCCGTAAGTTAAGTTCCTCCAAGCTGAGAGCTTCAGCCTGAGGTTGTGGAGGGTTACCGAGATTAAGAATTTGTAAAGACATTTTGGATGAAACCCTTGGATGTGCAGAGTTTGCAAATTCAAAGTTGAATAAATTCTTAAGATTTATGGGTATGTCTGAGGAATGGAAACTCACCCTACTCGAAAGGTTTGGGAAACTTGTGCGGCTATGTGTGCACAAGAAGTGATCATGGATTGGTTAAATGCACAATGAAAAAGTGTGGTAAGTGGCAATGACAATTTACAACTATACAGTCTAGGCTAGCACCAAAATGACAAAAGTAAATAGAACTTAGATAGTCGCAAAAAATTACTCAATGTGACTAGTAGCACATGGAAATCGCAAAACAATTTAAACACCACTCGCGCTAAGGCTAAACTTGAAATTACCTCATGCAAAGGATAACTAAATCTCACTCACAACCGAGGACATTACATAAAGCTTTCCTCACACAGAGGTTAAACGCAAAAGTTTCTCACAAAAAGGACAAAAGTGCAAATTTACGCTGAGGCTGAAGGTAAAATTATTGACGCACTTGTCAAGTGGTAATCACAAGTAAAATAGGATACGCTACACATGGGTAAGACGACCTTTAACAAATTTTTTAGTGACTACGTGAAATTGTAGGCTTAGCAATATCGCGCTAAAAGTTCTGTGACCAAGGACACGGGGTTAAGCTTACAAGAGGGGTTAGTAAGAATATTACAGCACTTGCACAAAGGATGGTAAACCGAGGTACAAAATTATGGAAAAAAGTAGATGGGCAAATTAAGTCGAACAGAGCAAAATGAACGGTGCTCGCCTGGAGCAGTAAACAATGAAGTCTGAACAACGAAAGTGATATACCTTAGTTCCAGTGTCTCGGAACTTTCTGGTTAAATGCCAAAATTAGGTGAACAGATCATATGAACCGACGGGCATAGAACTTCGCAAGTTAATATTAAACATGCAGCATGCAACCTAAATCGATGACCCGAACATATCTAGTTCTGTCGTCTCAGAACTCATAAATAAACCTGGTTACACTGTCTTCCTTAAGCGTGTGTCAAATACTATAAAATTACAAAACTCTTCTCTCGTTCCAACTCAAGTCTGGGCATTACACTTTCTACAATGTGGCTGGTGCATGTGGGTAAGTGTGGTATAGCGAGGTATTTATTGCTTAATCAAGCTAGGTTACGTTAATTTAATTACCAAAAAGTCAAAGGTGAGAGATCCGGTTCGAAGGACCACTCGTGTGGAGAATTTTTATGTGAATGGCTGAGTGGGAACTTAGTCCAGGAAAGTCTCCCTACGGCAATTACCCAAAGCTCAACAGGGGAGGATAATGAGCACTTACTCTCGGGACACAAACGCCCTGCTAATACTTTACTGCCATAGTTCACTAACCTTTCACTCAAATACAAAAGGAGGTAATTTTACTGTCCAGAGGCCGGAGAACTCCACACGTTAATTCTGAAATAATTTATGGCATACTCTAGCTTTGTCAGGGCTAGAGTCATCTCACTCTAAGGCTCTGTTTCGATTCCGTCCCAGTGACCCCAGTGAGATGCTGTACAGGTATCTTACGTTAATGCAACTAGAGACAAATAAAAAAAAGGGGGGGAACAGTGGAGTATAAAAGTATAAAGTAAAGTTAAATGGGGATCTTCACCTTCAAAGCACTAAGTAAAAGAGCGTACACTCGCTGATACCAACTTACCTGTTTAGAGTAGGTTACTTTCAACACCTTGGGTACTTCTGACCCGTCCCATAGTATAAATTAGCTAAATTCATATAATGTGGTTAAAGATACCAAAATGTGTAATCTATTCCAAATGATTTATTACAGAAAAAGGAATGGAAATAACTCGATGATTTTAACACAACAAATTAAAAATTGGAAAAAAATATCAGTAACTCAATTATAAGTTTACATGTGATAAAATGAATAAGTGAATTTACAACAAAACTTGAAAACGTTAAACGGAATTAACACGTGGATTAAACCTCAGACAGAATAAATAAGTCAAAACATTCTGATCAACAATTTGTGCGGTAGGATGCTGTGAGGTTCCAACATGTGGTCAGTGACCTCAAGCAATTACCAAGATCAAAAAAAATATGAATACATTAATTTCCATGCACGCAGCCCGAAAGATGTAATGCCAAAATAATACCTAAACTTAACTTATGAGAAATTGAAACTTATCTAAAAGGGGGAATGGCCATTAGTTAAACTCACAAGATTTTTATATGTTGTGGGCGCCCGTGTCCTAAATGTGGCGGTCTTCAGTTTGCTCACTAGGCCTACAGTACTTAATTTGCAGAGTCAACGGCCCCCTCCAAGCTCTCCAACTAGCCCCCAAGACTGGAACCGACGTGCTGTAGAATTAGCAGCTATGCACTAACACTGGTCATTTGCTTGACCTCTTCTACGACGTATTCTTGGCTAGTTATTGTGTAAGGGGACAGGCTAGTGATGGAGAGTGGGAGCACGAGGTTGACATTGGAGCCTGACTGGGCAGCTCCGTTTCGTACCGTGGCCTGTATGTTTGTGAGGTCGAGTTCAGGTCAGCTGCGTCCTCCTTCCTTCCCCAAAAAAAAGCGTATCTTGGTGCGTAGGCCTAGTCTTGAGGTGCCAACTCTCATTTAGGACAGGCTCAAAAACCTTGTGCCTTGTGAATTTCAAGCAACACACTTATTTAGAATACAAGGAGAAATCTTGCAACTCCAGGGGGCAAAGATAATCCTAATTCTAAACAATTGGCATACAGAATAAAAATGAAACTAAAAGGTAATTTAGCAAGTCGGGCTCACGTGTGTGGACAACCATACCTCCTAGACTAGCAGACTTGAGTTGTAATTAAGAGATTTAAAATACTGTACCTAAGCACTTACGGTAGAATAATGTATACAAACAACACAAAAGTATTAATCTTGGGACACTCGCTCAAGAAAGACACATTACTCACATTTTTCCCTGCCGTGACGTCACGAACAATAACAAAGTCTACGTATAAACTATGAAGAAGAATAGTGAAGAAAATTCTTCACAGATGTCGTTTCTTTGACCTGGGCTTGTATTAAATGGATTAGCATGTCTACACACATAGGTGTGAAGAGATTAAGCTCTTTGACATATCACCGGAAAACTATAAAATCATGAACAGTAAAGACAGATTATATTGTATCTTAATCCTTTCATAAACCTCAGTTTCATTCTGTTATGGGGATGGGGAATAATAGAGAGAGAGAGAGAGAGAGAGAGAGAGAGAGAGAGAGAGAGAGAGAGAGAGAGAGAGAGAGAGAGAGAGAGAGAATTTATTCTTTGTTGTTTAGAATGAAGTTTTAGGAAATTGTGTTTAGCTTCATTTAGAGAATAAAGAAATGTCCTACTGAAAATTATTTGGCCAATTTTTTACAATCATTTAATGATAGATATATAATCATTACAGCTTGTAAGATCAATGAGACCAAATATTCAAAGTAAATTAGTAGATGTATTGTAAAATTTCAGATATAAGATAAATGAATGATATTCAACAATAAAAAAGAAAAACTAACTTTTGTTTCATTCACAACCTTTGACATTTTTTTTATATTCTTACAAATAGAGGCAAAGGTTCTGTTTTAAACGCGTATTCTACAAATCCTACGACAACGGTCAAAGTAAACGATTACCTATTCAGGTAAATCAACAAAACCTCTGAATCGGTGGACAATTTATTGATGGCTCCATTACCAATCGTTGGCCCAGTTTCATCAAGATGACACTTGAACAACCTTTCCAGTTTTTTCCAAATGAATGAGGAATACATTACTGGGATGAACAAGTGCTCCTTGGGATTGAAAAATTTCTTCTACCCAGGCTCTTTCTTCTGTATCAGGTACTTTCCTTAATCATTGGTACTGACGGAATATTTTGCTAAGAAGTCTTCAAAGTACCTAAGGTCCTCTTTCTCCATAGCTCCCTCAAATGGTATGTGTCGCACGTCTTCATTTGTTACAGAGGGGTCTTCCTGGATATCTTCAAATACTGCAAATGCTATGGCTGAAAGGCAGTTCCCTTTCTTATATCATTTAATTTTCCCTTGATTCAGAGGGTAGTTAATGCTTCATGTTGTGCAATGGACCTTGAGATAAATTTGTTTTATTGGACACTTTTTCTCAATAACATTAGTTTCTAAATAAAGAGAGGTCCCGCCCTGAAAGGTAAGTTCCAATCAGCTCTTTAACGCTATTATCTGATGGATATTCTCAACATACACCCATTTGTCTAAGAAAACCAAGGAAATGCTCAAGAACATCTTGATTTAACTTATGTGAGGATGAAGGATATGTTATATTTCCTTTTCATTATGTCAAGTAATAAAATCTAAGCATCAGAAGAAACGGTCAAACCATTTTTTTTACTTCCGCAAAAAAAAAAAGAAGTGATTTGGTAGTTGCACTGACCATTGTAAGTATTTTGCTTTTTTAATGCTAGATTATTTCCATAGGTTTGCCTCGTCAAGTTGGAGACCAAAGGTAGTCGAGAATTAAATATATCAAATCATATGTCTATCATATCAATTAATTTAGATGTGTCTTTCCAATATTGACTTAAGGAGACCATTATTACCAAAATGTTCAAAGGATTTGGAAGTGGTTTTGAACATTAGCTGGACAGCTAGTCTTCACACTGATTCTTTCAACACCCTTTGGAGGGAAGTGCTTCTCCGATATTTTGTATATTGTTTTCAAATCACTATAACTTCTCTTAACTATTTCCGTAACACATCCTCTAAGCAAATACTTATACCTGAGAGTAGAAAGCCGTGATCAATAAAATGATAGTGACCCAGTTCTATAAGGTGGGGGACATCAACAATTACACAAATTTCCCTTTCACAATCTGGTAGATCAGTAACGGATTATTTCTCCCAACCTGCACCAAAACTGTTCCAGAAGCTTATATTTGAACTTCCCATGTCTGTAATTATGGCTAAAACCAGATATCCAGATTCTTCGATCCTTATGATCAATTCAAATTTAATGTTCTTCTTCATTTTGCAATTGAGATCAAAGAATATAAGCTGCTTCCATGATGCAACAATTCCTCGAACCAAAACAATGGACATCAGTTTTGGATCATATGCAGTATCGATGCTTTTGTCATAAGACCACTTCGAGCTAGTACAGCATTCATCAAAAGCTATTAAACATACATGCCTTTGCTCGTCAATATCCCCCGCTTTCTGATTCTAGAGACTAGAAATAGTAGTTAGCAAAACAGGTTTCATATCATGTTTTCTGATAGAGCGAGGCAGCGTTGAAATGGATGTCAAGGGCAATTGTCTTTCCTCCCACAAAACAGTAAAACCTTTCGTGATGAATGCTCGATGAGTAACAGCCCTGCAAATATCCTTCCCCTGTTAAAAAATATTTCAATTTCAACAAACAATATAGTTTTCACATTCATTTGCAAGTTTTCGAACGATACGCCTCTTCACAATTATCATTCCTGTTTTTCTTCAAGTAGAGCATCAACATATCTCTCTTTCCATTTTTTTTTTTCTGACTGATAAACCACTTGCTCCTCATTTTCACTTCTAGACATCTGTTTAATGTTTGCGGAATCAATACGGTCTTGTACATAATTTATGTACACTAAACTTATAAGGCGGCAATTTTTCAGGTCTTTTGTGTCTCTCTTTCTCTTGAATTAGTATAACGATAATTTTTCTCCGCAGCTGTTCAGTCGGTAATGTAGGCAGTTATTTTATCATTCAGGAAGCATTGTCAATGTTGTAGAGCCTGTGCAATTAGTGCAAGTAGCGATGCAGTCAGTGACGATAGCCCTTTGAAACCATTAGGAATATTTCAGAGATAGTGGAATGCAAGTTGCCGACTAAGTAGGGAAACGATCAGAGTAGTGGTACTACAATGTAGGCCATGGTATGAGTGTCAAGATCTCCCTCCTATGCTACACCTCTGATATCTCTCTAGAATATCAGTCTAGAGTCAAGCTTAGGTATAGAAAATTCTTGCAGACATATAGTATACAATTCATTTGGTTTTGATAATGAAATCTCCTCCATCTATCATTAAATCTATTGGTATGCCATCCTCTCCTACTGATTTACCTCTTTTCATGCCTTTTTAATTTCCTCCTTCAGTTCTCCTACAGAAACGTTTGTTGCTGGCTGAGGTGGTTCATTATTTCTATTTGGGAAGTTATTTCGTATATCAGTAGTGTATGTCATTATATAGAAATCCTGTGCAATTTTAATTACTACTTCTATAATGCAGATTATATTTCTATTTTCAATTTTCAAAGGAAACATCTGCTAGTGCCCTGTTCCATGTCTTCTTTACTTCAATTTGATGATTCTCCCTTTTTTTTAGTGTTTCCTCAATTTTCGTCGGATTGTAATACCGAATATCTAAGGATATTAGTTATTTCATTGTCTTTGGATAGTTTTGCTAATTCCATCTCATGTCCTTTGGATTTTACCTTCATTTCCAATATCATCTTTATTAGGTATTTGGCATTTTCTGATAGTCTTCCTTGATCGTGTTTAGGAGCTTTCCCACCTATTTCTTGGGCTGATTCTTATGTAAGTTACGTGGAATTGCGAATTCCCCCTTTTTTATTTTTTTTTCTCTCTCTTTCCTTATATCTAAACATCTTCAACCGAAATAACGTGCCCATTTTCTTATTTTTTAAAGGTGCTCATGATTTTATAATTCTCTCTTTCAGAAATTTCTAAAAGTATTTTCCCTCTTTCATACGTTGTGCCTATTCCAGATTTAACTATTGTTGATTCTCTTCTATTGAGTTGGCCAGTTTTAGTATTGAAATCAACCAAAACAAATACAAATTGAGGCTCATATTCTTTTTTCTCATAAAAAGTATCTATATCTTTTATGGGTTGTTGTGGATGCATATGTTTTAAAGGATCTTTACCTAAGAATTTTCGTTTAGTTTGAAAATTGATCCTACAATTCTATCTCGAGTAATTCAAAATTCTTGAATGTCACCTATACGATTTTTATTAATAAGAAAAACCACAACTTTTGTTTTGTTTTGTTGTTTTCATGTTCTCCGAAATAAAATATATGGCCTTTTCTTAATCATATATAAAATTTCCCAGCTTTGATTTCACTCCATCGTATTATGTCCAAATCTATTTATATCAGCTTTTCTAGTATTATAGCAAGATCTAGCATTAAAAACGATAGCTAACACCTCATTGCGGTATAATGGTAGTAATATAGTGCATGAGAGAGAGAGAGAGAGAGAGAGAGAGAGAGAGAGAGAGAGAGAGAGAGAGAGAGAGAGAGAGAGAGAGAGATTTTCATGGATCTTAGCAGTCCACTTAATATTTTTGTTTTTTTGTGGAGCCCTCCAAACTCGTACAAGTTCCGCTAGTTTTCATGATATTAGATGATGTCACAAGAATTCTTTTCGCCTCTATATGAAAGACTTCACTGTTTACCTCTGGGAATGAGGCTCATGATTGTGAAGAAAGTGATTAAGTTAATGGTGATGTTGATTATGACGATAATTAGGAAGGTATTCTAATAGTCAAGGGATTCGTCCATTATTATTATTATTATTATTATTATTATTATTATTATTATTATTATTATTATTATTATTATTATTATTTTTGTGGTTGTTTTTGTTGTTATTATTATTATTATTATTGTGGTTGTTTTTGTTGTTGTTATTATTATTATTATTATTATTATTATCATTATTATTATTATTATTATTATTATTATTATTATTATTATTATTATTATTATTACTTGCTAAGTTACAAGTTGGAGAGAAGTATACCATAGGGCCAGGGGCTTCAACAGGGAAAATAGCCAAGTGACGAAAGGAAACAAGGGCAAATAAAATTTCTAAGAAGAGTAACAATATAAAAATAAATATCTCCTATATGAACTATAAAAACGCGAATGAAACAAGAGGAAGAGAAACAAGAAAGAACTACTTGCCCGAGTGTACCCTTAAGCAAGAGAACTCTAACCCAATTAAATGGAAGAACATGGTACAGAGGCTATGACACTACCTAAGACTAGAGAACACTGGTTTGATTTTGGAGTATCCTTCTCCATTATTCTATTCATGAGGAAAGAATCTGAAAGGGAGAATGGGATAACCAATAGCAGGAATTTACGATGCAAAAAGTTAGATTTAAATTAGAAATCTGTTAGATAAAGGGATTTTGTTTGAAGTCAATGCGAAGTTTTATTTTTTTGAAAAGGCATCTCATAATTTCTCTGGAATGATTATAATGTAATATTGAGTAATTACCTTTTATCAAATATTTTCAACGAATATTCTACCTTAAATAAACTTTGAATTTTTTGAAGACCATAAAAAAATCAAGAGACTTTAAAATCCGCCTGGAGTTGATAGAATGTAACGCTGATTCATCAAATGTTATAAAAATTTCAATGAAATGGCATGTTTTAAGTACCTAATAAGATCCTTAATTATGGCATTGACAATCAATATTTAGCAGACGTATGTGTCCGTATAAATTACCCCCCCCAAAAAAAAAAAAATTTTTCAAGTGTCTGTCGTGCATGTCACAGGTTAAATTATTGTATTTTTTCCATTTTACTTTTATAATTTTTTTTCCTAAACAAGAAAAAAGTTAACGACATTATTTTTGAATTGTGTTCTCTGGTGTTATCGTTGTAACATAACTCAAGTATTTAAAGAGTGCATTGTACGTCGATTAATTTGTAATAAGATTTTAATTTTTATTTGGTCTTTAAGATATGAAGCCCAAATTTTTTTGTTCTACAGCTCATTTTCCCCCAAAGCAATATATGAGTACTATTATCTATCTACCTAGAGGCAGAATATCATAGGATTAAAAGATTTTCATATAGACTTTAACAAAACCAAAGTTTCTAGCTTATTCAGATGGTAAAATGGAATGGAGGCCGTAGTTTAGCCTCCCATGCGTTTCTGGAGGTAGGGTTATGATTTCTGAGTTCAGTGGAAACATGAAATGTCATCTTGAACCTACTTCCGGAAACTGTGGTTTTTAAAAGATCATTCTTTATATGAACATAAATGGTGCAAATCACTTAATTGAATGGATTTCTGAAATAGGATTAAGGAAAAAAGTAAAGCTTTCAGTACACAGTCATATGTAATAAAGTATATATCATGATGGGTTATAATTGAGATAAAATTGCAAAAGAACTGTTACCTTGAATTAAATGAAAGGAATTTTCGAATAAGGGATTAATAGAAAAATACACTATGAAAAAAATTATCTTCTATAATCACATAATCACTAAATATTGTGATAAAGATTGATAAATATAGAAATATTGGAGGGAAAGATATAAAGACTACACATTGGCAAGTGAAATACATTGACGGTTGAAAAAGTGTTCATCGAGAATATACGCAAAAAATCGTATGCATTCTATCCTAAAATATTTTCATTTAAGAATAAATGAAAAAAAAATAAATAAATGAGGGTTGTAAGTGAAAAATAAACATAAAACATTATAGTTAATAAAGCTATCTTTAATTAGTTACTTTAACTAGAAAATGGGAATTAATATCAACATGCAGAAAGAAGGTTAAGTAGTGATTTATTGATGCGCCATGGGAGTTTGGTCCAACAGGTTTTATCCTACTTTGATAATAAACGTAATATATTCATCATAATTCAATGTATGGTAAGTAGATTGCAACTAAGTTAGATGTGTGCAAGGCAGATGGATTAAAAAGTGACGTTCGTTTGCATAAAGGAAATTTTATTCGTATGCATCATTGCATAAAGGACACTCTGTTGGGGGTACAGTGAGCTTGAAGCAAACGTATTCTGTGAACCCCTTGCTGTTTGATATTCCCTTCGAGGGAGTCAGGAAATTCAAATGAAGAACGGGACATGTTGTAAAATTCCAGGAGACAAGAACGATTTGAGGGTGAAATGTTGAGGTTTCTAGAAGGTTTTGTTTATTTCAATAATCTTTTATGGAAAAGTAAAGTGCTAATTGAAGCATGGTTGCTAGAATATGTCAACAAGGATGATACGATATTCGGATTACTGATAAACCACAAATAAAATATAATATCATATGAATCAACATGAGAGAGTGAAAGTATTTAGTGGTTGTTAGTTTGGTGTCCCTATGAAGAAAATATAAGAAAAGTTATAC
>NC_090737.1:769186-776686 GCF_036898095.1 Palaemon carinicauda
CCAGAGATAAATAGAAGAAAGAGATAATGAAAACGGAATATGCAATGGAAAAAGAATATCATTGGAAGGAGAAAGGATTGATAATGTGAAATAATTCATAGATACTGTATACGAACTATGATTTCAAATAAAAGATGTCTAGAACTGAGTTTATTGAGAGAAAAAAAAATCATACGATGGCTTGGTTAAGAAAAATTGGGAAATATAACCTCCTGCAATTACATATAGAAATCAGGCTATATATCAGTTTAGCAAAATCAGTGTTTCTGTATATACTAAATTATCCCTAAATATAAAATCAGTAATCATAAATATTGAAATACCCCGTGTTAATGACAGCTCAATCTATATGCATAGAACTTTGGTAATCAAAATGCATCATATCTATTTAAATCATACTTTTATGCGGAGATTATGCTCATCACCATAATCTTTACCACAATTGCCACAGATCACATTCGTACGATTACTCATACATCCACTCGCTATATGGCCAGTCATACCACACCGATAACACTTAACCATTTTCTGTTTCTTACACTCACTAATACGATGCCTTGTCTCTCTATACCCGAAACATGCTCCTAACGCCCATCTGCACTCATTCTTTTTATGCCCTACTTTTCCACACCTATAACACTTCTCATCATGGACACAACTGCCTGACATACCTCGCTACGCACTAGCACTCCAATCTCTCCAAACCTGATTCTCTTGCCTAAACCCTCCATTTGTCCTTACATGTATTCCCACAATACTCGTCCAACACTTCTATCTACTACACTATCAGCTACCCTTATCGATCCTCTCATAACATCATCTCTACAACTAACAAATTCTGTCACACTTTATTATTATTATTATTATTATTATTATTATTATTAAGCTACAACCCTAGTTGGAAAAGCAGGATGCTATAAGCCCAGGGGCTCCAACAGGGAAAATAGCTCAGTCATGAAAGGGAACAAGGAAAAACAAAATATTTTAATAAGAGAAACAATATTAAAATAAATATCACTTTATAAACTATAAAAACTTTAATAAAATAAGAGGAAGAGAAATAAGATATAAGATAGAATAGTGTGCCCGAGTGTACCCTCATGCAAGAGAACTCTAACTCAAGACAGTGGAAGACCATGGTACAGAGGCTATGGCATTACCCATAATTAGAGAACAATGGTTTGATTTTGGAGTGTCCTTCTCCTAGAAGATCCGCTTACCATAGTTAAAGATTCTCTTCTACCATTACAAAGAGGAAAGTGGCCACTGAACAATTACAGTGCAGTAGTTAACCCCCTGGGAGAAGAAGAATTGTTTGGTAATTTCAGTATTGTCAGGTGTGAGGACAGAGGAGAATCTGTAAAGAATAGCCCAGACTATTAGGTGTCTGTGTAGGCAAGGGGAAAGAACCGTAACCAGAGAGAAATGAAGTACTGTCTGGCCAGTCAAAGAACCCCATAACTTTCTAGCGGTAGTACTTTCCTCTATTCCAGTTCGTACACTCACAGATTTACTTTCTTTCATACACCTATCACACTTGTAATCCTCAACTAACTGTAAAATATCATGCCAGGTCAATCTTTCCTTCGTCCTCCTCTTTTTCTCCCTATCTTTCAAATGAATATTCTCGGCAACATTCTTAGGTACAGTAGCCAAAAACTTCTTCAGTAATTCCTTTTTCTCATTTATGCCTTCATCCCCATAATTCTTCCTAGCTAACGTTTCCAACCTACAAACACACATTAATATTTCTTCTCCTACATTCATCCTTGCTTCATCAAAATCATTCTTACGCTTATACCCAACACTCCCTTCCATAAATCTTACCTGTTCAATTATTCCCTTTTTCAGACTTTCATAATCAACATCCCCTGCTTTCATTATCACACCAATCATCGTCAACAAATACCCTGTCAAATATTCTCCTAACTTCCTAGCCCAAACTCTCTTACTATCACCATACTTAGCATAACAGAAACTTTCATACTCCCTAAAAAAGTATTACACCTCCCCACTGCCATGTTCATTAAACCTTACACATCTCGTTACCTCTCTCATAAACACTGTCTTACATACTTCCTCGCCTTCATTCTCACTACTATATTCACTGCTTAGTTCATTCTCTTTTCTGTCTTGCTCATTTGCATATAACGAGTCCAAGTTAATACTCTAATTCCTATAATTAATCATTCCCTTCTTAGCCCTTTTCTTACTTACCACTTTCACCTATTGATGATCATCCTCACTCTCATCCTGACTTTTATTCTTTTGCTTCTTCTCATTACTTTTACTTTTCTTCTCATTCTTCCTTTCACATTTCCGTTTATCATCATTACGCCTAATTCCCTTATCTTTAATCTCGCTATCACTCCCTTCCCCATTATCACTTACATTAGCCTTTTCTTCCACTATCACCCCATTACACGAAACAGTTATCACTCCTCCTACTGCACCTTCACCCATGAAAGTTTTCATCATTCCCATTACTTTCCCCATCATAGCTTCCATTTGTTTTTCCAATTGTTCCTCATTCTCTCGCATCATCATCTCAACACCCTCTTCCACTCTCCCTACAGATCCCTTTAGCGCTTTCAGTTTCTTTCGCATCCACGCATCGCACTCTCAAGCAACAACTTCTCTTTCTCTATAGACAAATCCTCTTGCTCTTTAACCGACCACAATTCCTCCCTTAATACCCTTAATTTTTCTTCCTTTTTCATCAACCTTAAATCTCTTTTCTTATCATATCAGTCCTTCGTCCAGGAGTACAACTATCAATCCCACATCGGCAGTCGCTGTTCGGGCGCCAAAATAATGTGGCAGGGTGTCAAAAAAACAACCCACACACCCTTTAATCATTCAACCTGACAAATGTCTCCTCATCCCAAACGTTTCCCTTACGTTATCAACTGGACTCTTGGACAAAAGGGAAATGAAAACAAAGCATAATCTTAATGCTATATTCCTTATAATTATAATAATCCCCAAAATAAGAAAAACAATTCCACAATCAAATTACCCCTTTAAATCAATAATGCTTAAATTAAACAATAACAAAACTTAAACTTAAATTCACCACAGCCCTATCTTCATATCACACACACACAAACACACACACGTATATATATATATATATATATATATATATATATATATATATATATATATATATATATATATATATATATATATATATATATATATATATATATATATATATACTTATCTATCTATCTATCTATCTATATATTTATATATATGTATATATATATATATATATATATATATATATATATATATATATATATATATATATATATATATATATATATATATATATTGAATTATATATTTCCTTACAAAATGGGTTATGGATTCGTGGATGCTGTTTCTTTTACCTTGGCTAGTATTACACGGATTATCATTTTTTCTATAGTAGGTGTGAAGAGATTAATCTCTTTATCATATTAGTCAGAAAACATTAAAGTCATTAACAGTAAAGTCAGATTAAGCTGTATCTTAATCCTTTCCCTCTTTTTCAGAGTCATTGTACTTGAGAGAGAGAGAGAGAGAGAGAGAGAGAGAGAGAGAGAGAGAGAGAGAGAGAGAGAGAGAGAGAGAGAGAAATTCTTTTTTCTATGTTGTTGAGAATGAAGTTTCAGGAGATTGTGTATCACCTTTATTTTGAAAATAAAGAAAAGTCCTACTGAAATTATTAGGCTAAAATGTATACAATAATCAATGGTACGCAATCGTTATAGCTTGGGGTAGTAATGAAAGCAAATATCAAAAGGAAATGAGCCGATGATATTTAAAAACTTCACATACAAGTTATATGAATAATATTCAACAGTTAAAGCTGACTCACGCGTTATTCACAGCCTTTTTTTTTTTTTTTTTTTTTTTTTTTCAAGACAGGATGTAAATCTGTTGAGAGCACGCATTCTAAAAACATCTGACAACGGACAAAGCAATCGATTACATATTCAGGAAAATCAAGAAAACTTTTGATATTTCTGGACAATTTATTGATTGCTCCATTACCATCCCTTGACCAAGTTTCACCATGATGACACTCGAACAACCTCTCTATTTGTTATCCAACTTTATCAGGAATTCATTACTGAGACGAACAAGCGGTCCTTGGGATTCAGATATTTCTTCTATCCAAGTTCTTCCTTCTGCATCAGGTACTTTCCTGAAAGATTGGTACTAACGGAATTTTCCTGCAATGGACCCTTCAAAGTACCTAAGGCCCTCCTCCAGAGATTCCTATAAGGGTATGTCTTGTACACCTTCATTTATTACAGTAGGTCTTCTTGGATATTTTCAAATGCCGCAAATGCCATGGCTGAAAGACACAGTTCTCTTTCTAGTGTTATGTAATTTTTCCTGAACCAGAAGCCCTTTCATGCCTCTTGTTGTGCAATGGACCTTGATATAAGTTTGTTTTATTGGACACTTTTTCTGAATTATATTGGTTTCCAATTAAACAGGCATCCATCCCTAGGAGCTAAGTTCTAATTTGCCGTTTGACGCCGTTAGGTGATGGATGTTCAAAACATGCACCCATTTGTGTAAGACAAGCAAAGAAATGTTCAAGAACAGCTTGATTGAGCTTATACGTGAGGATGAACGATATGTTGCATTTCCCTCTTAATATGACAAGTAATAAAATCATAGCATCCGTAGAAATGGTCAATCCCTTCTGAAAAGGATTTCTTGATTTACTTCCGCACACTAGAAGGTAGTTTGTTGTTGCACTGACCTCTGTAAGTATTCTGTTGTGGAATGATAGTTTTTTTTTCAAAGTTATACCTCGTCAATTTGGAGTAAAAAAGTACTCCGGAATTAAAGATATCAAATCATGTTGGCATCATAATAAATTGAGCTGTGTCTTTCCAATAATTACTCTTAAGGAGACCTTTATTACCAAAATGTTCAAGGGATTTTGAAGTTGATTTTGACATTAGGTGCACAGTTTTACAGTGATCATTTTAACACCATTTAGAGGGAAATGCTTCTCCGAATATTTTTATGTTGTTTACAAATCACTATCACTTCTGTCAACTATTTCCTGAACACACCCACTAAGCCAATAAATGATCAATAAAATGATTGCGAACCCTTTTGTATATGGTGGGAACCATCAACAAATACATCAATTTCCCTTTTACAATGTGCTTGGTTAGTGAAGGAATATTTCTCCCAACCTACAGCTAAACTGTTTCAGAGGATAATATCTGTACTTCCCATGTCACTAACTAAGGTTACAATAGGATTTCCAGGTTCTCCCATCCTTATGATCATTTCTAATAAAATGTTTTTTCGCCATTTTGCAAACAAAATATTAAATTAATAAGCTGGTTCCAGTATCCAACAATTCCACGACCATAATACGTTGAACTCTAGTTTCTCGGATCATAGAGCGTATCTGTGCTTTTGTCAAAAGACCACTCGATCAGGAACTCTTTGACTGAAATTCCTTAGCTACGAAGCGCAAACTGCAACTCGACTGTGTGCCGCACTGAAAGAATCTTTCCTGCCATAGAGTTGTACACACCTCTTTTGAGGTTTGTCATCCTTTGGAAAGTGATGGAAAGTGATATTTTCTTTAACTTTTTTCCCCTTTACTATAAAACCAAAAGAGCGCATGTATTTGGCATATTTCAGTATTTTTTCGAGGAGATAAGACAAGGAGTTGAATGCTCTTAATGATTGACAGTAATAAACTGACCCAGCTTCACCCAGGTGAGTGGCGACCAGATCCGCTAGTATATATTTCCTGACTGCAGTGTTCCGTAATGATTTATATTTCTTCTACCTTTCTATAATAGGTCATTATCACAAATATTACCTGCAAAAAATACCATATAACCATCTTCTTATCTTGCACATATTATTATTCCATATGAAGTACGAACAAATGATCCCCATTACGATTTGACTCTCCGCTTAGGTAGGACGTCCACATGCCAGAGGCTATGAATATCAAGCCGTTATAGAGAATATCATCAGGTTTATATATCAAGTGATTGACTGCAACATGTTCAAGAAAACTTGTGATGATAGATGCAATCTTTTCTTATATTTTCTTCATCATGTATTTCAAAGTTGTAAAAATGTCCATCCAAGTTATAAAGTAGTTTATGCAAAGTAATTCAAAGTTATAAAGATACTACTTCAAGTTATAAAGTATTTTATAGCAATGTATTTAAAGAATTTAAAGATCCCCATCCAAGTTATAAAGTAGTTTATTTCAATGTATTTCAAAGTTGTAAAGATCCCCATCCAAGTTATAAGGTAGTGAAAAGTTGTTAAGATATCAATCAAAATCATAAAGCAGATTATTGCAATGTATTTCAAAGTTGAAAGATCCGAATCTAAGTTCTAAAAGTAGTTTATTGCAATGTATTTCCAAAATGTAAAGATCCCGATCCAAGTTATAAATTATTTTATTGCAATGTATCTCAAAGTTGTAGAGATCTCCATCCAAGTTATAAAGTAGTTTATTGCTATGTGTTTCAAAGTTGTAAAGATCCCCATCCAAGTTATGAAGTAGTTCATTGCAATGTGTTTCAAAGTTGTAAAGATCTCGATTCAATTTATAAAGTATTTTATTGCAATGAATTTCAATGTTATAAGGATCCCAATCCAAGTTTCCAACTAGTTTATTGCAATATATCTCAAAGTTGTTAAGATCCTATTCCAATTTCTAAAGTACTTTAATGCAAAACATTTCAAAAGTATTGAGATCCCCATCCAAGTTACAAACTAGTTTATTGCAATGTATTTCAAAGTATAAAGATCACCATCCAAATTATTAAGTAGCTTATTGCAATATATTCAAAAGTTGTTACGATCTCCATCCAGGTTTAAAAGTAGTTTATTTCAGTGTATTTCAAAGCTGTTGAGATCCCCAACCAAGGTATAAACTAGTTTAATGCAATATATTTAAAAGTTGTTAGGTCCTCATCCAAGCTATAAAGTAGTTTAATGTAATGTATTTCAAAGTTGTTAAGATGCCCATACAAATTATAAAGTAGTTTACTGCAATGTATTTCAAAGTTGTAAAGATCCCCATCTAAGTTATGAAGTAGTCTACTACAATGTAGTTCGAAGTTGGAAAGATCCCCATCTAAGTTGTTAAGTTGTTTATTGCAATGCATTTCTATTTTGTGAAGATCCGCAAAAATATTATCAAGTATTCAACTGCAATGTATAAAAAAGATATATAGATCCTCATACAAATTATAAAGAATTTTATTAGAATATATTCATGATTTTCAAAGATCCCTATCCAAGTTATTGTATCTTGTTGCAATGAATTTCAAATTTAAAAAGATCCCCATCCAAGATATAAAGTTTTCAGCATAGTGGCCAAATTCCATTGCCTTTTATTTTCTTAGTTTTTCAAACTTTTTTATTTATTTATTTATTCATTTAATTGTTTTACTTCGCCATACTTGATAAGTAATTATGAAGTCCTCCCTATTAGGA
>NC_090737.1:791686-794186 GCF_036898095.1 Palaemon carinicauda
TGTATATATATATATATATATATATATATATATATATATATATATATATATATATATATATATATATATATATATATATGTGTGTGTGTGTGTGTGTGTGTGTGTCTTCTGAATGCTATAAAGAAAAGTCTAAAAAGGGTTAAAGAGATGATGGGATAGTTATAAGTGAAAATAATTGCTCCTAACTTTTTGTAAAAGGTATATATATATATGTATATATATATATATATATATATATATATATATATATATATATATATATATATATATATATATATATATATATATATATATATATATATATATATATATATATAGATAGATATATATATATATATATATATATATATATATATATATATATATATATATATATATATATATATATATATATATATATATATATATATATATATATATATATATACAAACACACCAATATATATGTATATATACAGTGATACCTCGGTAGTCGAACGACTCTATACTCGAACAATTCGGAGTTCGACCAAAATTTTCGAGAAATTTTTGCTGCGGTGCTCGACCAAAAATTCGGTACTCGACCAGCCGAACACGTGACGACCGCATGGGCTTTGTGATGATCGCGCCATCTCGGCCACTCTCGCTTGTTCGGGAAGCATCAGTTCTCTCGAGAGCGTCACTCAGACAACGCGCGATCAGCATTCGTTGTGATTTAGTGATTTTCAGTGCTTTTAATTGCTTTTTTAGCAAGAAAGTAATGAGTGTTAAGGGGAAGGAGAAGAGGAAAACAGTGCGAACAACGATCGAGTTGAAGAAGGAAATTATAGCGAAATATGAGAATGGTGTACGAGTGTCCGATTTAGCGGTAGAATACGGAATGGCGAAGTCGACCATTTCTACGTTTTTAAAGCATAAAGAAATGATTAAGAAGGCGAATGTTGCAACGGGAGTTACGGCGGTAACTAAGCAAAGGCCACAAGTGATTGAGGAGATGGAAAAGTTGCTTTTAATATTTATTAAAGAAAAACAGTTGGCCGGGGAAAGTGTTAGTGAAGCGTTCATTTGTGAAAAAGCGTTGCATATCTATGAAGAATTAGTGAAGAAAAGTCCGAGTACCAGTGAAAGTGATTCATTTACATTTAAAGCGAGCAGGGGTTGGTTTGAAAAGTTTCGTAATAGAACAGGTATTCATCGTGTTACTAGGCATGGGGAGGCAGCTAGTTCGGATCAAATTGCAGCCGATAAATACGTGGGGGAATTCGATCGGTACATAAATGAACAAAATTTGATCGCACAACAAGTCTTTAATTGTGATGAGACTGGGTTATTTTGGAAGAAAATGCCAGCCAATACGTACATTACCAAGGACGAGACGAAGATGCCAGGTCACAAGCCAATGAAAGATAGGCTAACATTGTTGCTGTGTGCAAATGCAAGTGGCGATTGCAAGATCAAACCCTTGTTAGTGTACCACTCGGACAACCCCCGGGTGTTCAAACGAAATAATATTTGTAAAAGTGCACTACCAGTTATGTGGCGCTCGAACACTAAATCTTGGGTCACAAGACAATTCTTTACTGAGTGGATAAACGAAGTGTTTGCCCCCCAGGTTAAGGCTTACCTCATTGAAAAGAGCTTGCCAATGAAATGTCTTCTGGTTATGGACAATGCTCCTGCACATCCTCCAGGTCTCGAGGATGACTTGAAAGAAGAATACAGCTTTATCAAAATCAAATTCTTGCCCCCCAATACTACTCCCATACTCCAGCCCATGGACCAACAGGTCATTTCAAACTTCAAAAAACTCTATACCAAGGCCCTTTTCAGAAAGTGTTTTGAAGTGACCAGTGACACGAAGTTGACCCTAAAGGAATTCTGGAAGGAACACTTCAGCATCCTCAACTCTGTTAACATGATTGACCAAGCTTGGCGAGGTGTGACCTATAGGACATTGAACTCTGCCTGGCGTAAGCTGTGGCCATCATGTGTCACAGAGAGGGAGTTTGAAGGTTTCCAACCAGAGGCGGGTCCAAGCACTGCTACCACTGTAATTTCTGATGACACTGATGTCGTTGAGGAAATTGTTGTCATGGGCAGGAGTTTGGGGCTTGAGGTCGACAAGGATGATATTGATGAGCTTGTAGAAAGCCATTCTACCGAGTTGACTGTGGAGGAATTGTTGCACCTGCAACAACAACAGCAGCAGGATCTGATTGTGGAGCAGGAATCTTCAGAAGAGGATGAGGTAAGGGAGGATGTTCCAAGTTCTCTCATCAATGAAATTTGTTCCAAGTGGGCAGATGTGCAGGCTTTTGCTGAGAAATACCACCCAGAAATTGCAGTAGCAAACCGGGCAGTGCATATGTTTAATGATAGTGTCATGTATCATTTTCGAAGAATACTGCAGAGGAGGAAGAAACAATTAACAATAGACCAGTTTTTCACAAAAGAAAAGAAAGCTGCTACATCAAAGCCTGTTTCTCCTCCAAAGAAGAGACAAAGAAGAGAAGAAACCCCT
>NC_090737.1:802646-845146 GCF_036898095.1 Palaemon carinicauda
TCAAGGGTATGATGCTCCATGTAATGATACTGGGAAAATAGCAATTGATGTCTTTGTCATTTGCTTCCTGTCATAATGGGCAATAGCGGAGGATATGATCTATGGTCTAGGGTAATTCACCACAAGAGCAATCAGCATTGGTGACATATCTCAAGGTTTCTCGGATCCTGATCTATTCAAGGTGGTCCACTCCTTTCCGTTAGGAGACGCTTCACAAGGTAGTTGCTCCCTAGGGTCAGATGGTCTTTCATTGGTTGAATTACAGCAACCCTCCTCCATTTCATCAATCTGTAAACATATTTTAGTCACCGTCTTGTTGCCTGATGTTCATGATATGGATGCCTTGGATCATTCAGCTGTCTGGCCCTTTCTTTTTTGGTAATAGTGTCTCTTTGATTTTGAGATATTGCAATAATAGCCAGTCTATAAGGCGATAGCAGGTGTGTTGCCTTTAATGTCCCAGTGCTTACTGGACAGTCTTGATTACACTTTGGATTGTCTTTCTTTGCGTGGCATGATTCTTTTAAGACTGGTGAACAATGTTCTGCAGTAGAAAAGCAGGCTATTAGTGGTGTTTACTCATGTCACGTTCACATAGTCGAATTAGGCCTTCAGACTATGTCTTTGCTACACAAAGTATGCAAACTCTAATGGGAACTTTGTTCATGCAGCAGAACTACAGTACAGGAGGGTAACGGCGTTTAGGTAACCACAAATCATTCTGCAGCAGGTCCAGAAAACGTGTGTTTGTGGTATTGTAATGGTTGGAGTCTTTCATGAGAAGATTGCGCTATACGCCATAATAACTGGTGCATTTATAAAGAAGAAACTAGGAAAACTTCATAAAAACTGGATTGCAGAGTGGTTGATACGCCGTGACACATTAGGAAGTTTCATGACTTTGTTGAGGAAAATATAAGATGATAGACACGTAGTTGAGGTTGGACATTAATTCTTTTTTATCCCCTCGTTGCTGAAAGAGAATGTTATATCACGAAACAAAATACCAAAATGAGATAAGCAATATCGTCAGCTGCATGTCTAGAGAAAACAATTCGGTTTTTAGCAATTGGATTCTCTATAAACACTACTAGTGATAATTGGAATGGAAAAGAAAAAATATTTGAGAGAGAGAGAGAGAGAGAGAGAGAGAGAGAGAGAGAGAGAGAGAGAGAGAGAGAGAGAGAGAGAGAGAGATCAGAGTTGCAATAGTCTTCACGTAAAACCTCCACAGCCGGGTACCTACAGGAGTGATCAGAAGACTGGGTATCACTGCTTGGCATATTCAATTCTGACGGCCATGTGATATAGGTAACATTTGAAAAAGGCAGGGAATCAAAACACCATAAATTTTATGTATATTTAGGCTACCATCTTTTCTACTTCCTAACTTCTTTGTCATTTTCATTTACCTAATTCTGAGATTTTCTAAATTTTTTTACACCACTTACCGTAACTTTGAAGTTTTTGTTGGTAATCTTGTGAGTTATCTCTTTCTGCAGAGCGTTAGTTTCTATTCATATAAGAAACACTTATCATTTTCCGCAAGTATTAATGTTTGTGCAATGATGCAATTAATTCAAAAATGCTTTCCCGAGAACTATACGTTTTTGAGTTGGATATGCAAAGTAATTAATCAGAGAAAATAAAAAAGCCCTCCTAATTCAGTCACTTTGAAATCCAAAGGAACACTCATTTTGTGTCCGGGAGCGTGGTCGTTTCATATTCTCAGTCAGAGCAGGGGCATTTTCTGTGCCCTCTTACCAGCAAACACGGACCCTCCATGGTTTTGTCAACTTAAACTCCCTATTTTGTGTCTGCGGACAATGTTGGGTCAGGAGTAGCTTGGTGGGTATTTGATAATTTATTTTACTATATGATCTTCAATTGCCGGTAAGCTTTGTGATTGCTAAGGTAGAATGCACACAACTGTGTTTTCCTAGGGTTTGCATGGAGAACTTTTTTATATAATATACTGCGATAGATGCTAAAGCTCTTGATAGTCTCTTATTTAGTCCTTCAAATTATCATGACTATATAGCAATGTATATGCCATCTGAGAAAATGAATCTTTGTATATCCTGAAACTCTGGTTGGTCATTTGTATAAATTTTAAATAATATTGGAGCCAGTATAGAACCCTGCAGGATACCGTTCATTTAGTTCCTCTATCTGCTTTTTTTTTTTTTTTTTTTTTTTTTTTGTTCACTTCTACAAAGAACCGTCAATTTACAAAGAGTGACTCTATGATTCATACCATGTTGGGAACTTCGACCGTTTAGGCCTCTTTCAGAAGGAGTGCGTGGTGGATGCCAGAATCACATGCAGCTATAAGGTCTACAAAGGCTGCCCCAGTGGTTTTGTTTCTTCTCTAATACATCTTTGATGGATTAGATGGATTACAGCATGATTGGACTGATTGGAAGCCTGCTTGGTCGGATGATAATTTTTCTTTGAACTTTGGAAATAATTTTGACCTTATCATGCGTTCATATCATTTATATGTAATGTATAATTGATATTAGTCTGTACATTTTGGGAGACAAAGGGATTTTCCATGGTTATAACAATGCTTCTCAATATGTTTGGTGTTCGATAGGTTACTGCACATTTATTGAATAGTAGAATGACGCATTCTTTTGTCTTCTCAACAAAGTGTAGAATCATGGAATTATCTCCACTGTAATTCTATCTAATCCGCCCCCTTCCCAGTTTTAAGAAATTCTAGTCCAGTATTTAGTTCTTCCATGGTAAATGGTATGCTCTGGGTACTCTCAGACAGCTCGTTCCATGTCCATCATTTTCTTCAAGTATTTTCTTTCTTTGTTATTCGGCTTCCGGTTAAGTAGGAGATGGTGAACACTTCATTAAAGATGATTACAACTATTCTTAACTGCCTTTGATCTTCAAAGTTGAGTTTTTTATTGTGGCATAACGTTTTTTTTTTCTGCTATGAGTCAAATTAATGTTGGTAATAGTTTATTGCCAAAGCTGACATCTTTTGTTGCTAATTGAGATTAGTAGAGTTTCTCCAAAATCTTCATAACCCTCTATGTATCTTTGGTACAATTCTTGGGTTTGGTCATTGAGGCCAATGATGTAGGTATATCTGCAGTCTCTAGGGATGTTGTTTTTTGCAGCCTTCCAAATTAATGATCGAAGAATCTGGTACTGCTGAGGGATAGAAGGGATGATTGATACCACTGCTTTCTATATTACTTGTGTAATCTCCCCAGTTTGAGTTTCTGTAATTAAATCTAGGGATTCTGTTACCACAGCGTGTAACTCATGAAAACCTGTTTAGAGGGATTGTCAATTTTAAAAATTTAATCTATGTCTGAGCTACTGAAGTTGTAATATTTCGCCAGCTTCCTTGATTGCACCCAGCTAAATATGGGTTGTGGTAGACTATTGGAAACGGAACTGCCTGGCATTTTCTTTAACAGGTTTTCCAGACACGCTTAATTTCGATAGCATCTACTAGTCTCTGCAACCTCACATTCCCTTTTGTGCAAACGGAAGAAGGTTTTGGGGAGCAGCCATATAGGTCTATCTGCTGAGTCATCAGCAACAATTGCCAGGCCCTTCCTGGCCCTTGCTTGATGGAGAAGGGTCTTGAACCCTTTATTATATGTGATTATGGCTAGTCTCTATGTCATTGCCTCTACCCTTGTCTCTGTCATTCACGAATGACCTTAAAACCATTAAACTATAAATCAAAGGAAGAAAGGAGATATGAAAATCTTAGCAAGACTCAATCTACAATAAAAAGAAAAAAGAAAAATGTATGATTTGGAATGTCATACTCACTACAATTTTTTCATATTATCTTATAACATCCTTCACCATACACTGAGTAGAAAAGAAAATTTACCATTGAAAAAAAAATCCAATGAACAACCGGGTAAAGAAATTACATGGATCACTAAAAGTAATGATACTTCAGGTGCTCAGTAGATAAAAACTTGGGAGTCAGAAGTTGGTTACTTTGTTTTTTGAAAGAACCAGGAAAACTTCCTCGGCGTAAGCTTCATAAATTATTGAAGCATCATTGAAACAGTATAGAAATACTTATATTTCATATTATAGATATATGAAAATCAAGAAGATTATCACTGTCCTTAAGATATAATTTCTCAATCAAATGGTGCTTGAAGCCATTGGTTTCACACGTCAAAGGCATCTGCATGTGACATGTGCGTGTGTTTGCGTTTCTGTGACTATAATCAGATATTATTCTAAGACTTCGAATAACTCAACTTCACAAGCTATTCAGTAGTTTGAATTTACGTTACAAATTAACGGATTCAAAATCGTTATCATTCTGAAGTATTATAATAGTCTTCTTTATAGTTTTATTCTCTCAGGTTTCTTAATCTTTGAATGTGAGGATTCAATTTGCCTTGTTAATTTTTTTATTTTTCTCCTTGGCACTCTGCTTCTCTCTTTTATATTTTTTCTTACTCGACTTTAGGTCATCAACCTTCCACTGAGTGAATTCCAGACTGGTTATTAAATCCGTTAACTTAGCATCTAATTTATTTAGATGGTCATTCATTTTTTTTTTTTACCACAATCTCCAGGCCAGACTTAAAAGTTCGTTCTTGCGACTCGAGTATAGTCTTCAGAAGTGCAGTGTCCGTGGTGGTATTTTTAGTTGAAGAGAATGTTGATGTATTGCTAGGGAGGCCGTAGATGGAAGAATATTACACTTTCGTTACTATGGAGACCATTATCATGGATACGCCGTCCTTTCCTCTATGCATGTGCAGAAAATGGTCAGAGTTAAGGAGTCTCCTTAGGGTGAATAGTAACTTTTCACTCTTAAATTTAATATAAGTTCAATTACACCTTATTTTCTATTGTGCCAATACAATATCTGTGTGCACTCACGCACATATATGTGTATGCTACTTGCATGCAACTGTATTCCCTATTGTACTGTAAGAGTTTTTAAGCAAGAAACTCGCCACCAAAGTTTACACCACCATTATTATTATTATTATTATTATCATTATTATTATTATTATTAATTGCTAAGCTACAACCCTTGTTGGAAAAGCAAGATGCTATAAGCCCAGGGTCCCCAACAGGGAAAATAGCCCAGTAAGGAAATGAAACAAGGAAAAATTAAATATTCTAATAACAGTAACAATATTAAAATAAATATTTTCTATATAAACTATAAATACTTTAACAAAACAAGAGTAACAGAAGTTACATAGAATAGTGTGCCCGAATGTACCCTCAAGTAAAACTATTATACAAGTCATTTATCTGACATATGGTCATATTAGAGGAGAGTTTGATTTTGTTGCTTTAAAGGTAAGTATGTATAATTGTTTCCATGTTTTTTTTTCAATTTTTCACTCTTCAAGAATATACATGGGAATGATAAAGACATTTCGTGATATAATCTCATTCTTAGTGGAATTTTTGGTTTTACCTTCACTAATTTGAAAGTACAGAGACGTCTTGGCCATGCTCCATGCCTATTGAAAGTGGTTATTGAATTCATTATTAAGATATATTTACAACAATTCTTATTTGGATTTATAATTTGTCTTATATGGATAGTTTTTTGTGGATTTGTTGTTATGATTTTAAAAAACTTTCAAAGTTAGCCAAACAAATATGGAAACAATAAATCATTTAGAAAAAGAATAAAATTTCCTGGTAGATTTCTGTTCCTCAGTGATCAGATAGTTGAACTTCTTGAAAATATATAGTGCGGATTTAATTTTGATTATATTTTATACAATTTAAGATTATTTCATGGGACTTAATATTCCCTCGACTGCATTTCCCTGACTCTATAAGCTAAAAGAGGTAGTTTATCAATAATCTAGTTACAATATCGACTACTCAAAGCTTTAGACATTACTCTAAAGCTTTAGAGTAATGTCAAGGTCTATAGATTGAAGCCTTTGTATGGATTCTTGTCAACAACTTCCAAGTCATGGTCTTACCTAAACCATTTAAGGATGCTTTATTTTTATTTGATAATTTTATAAGAACGGTAATCGCTTGTCTCCCTTTGATAGACGACAATCTAAAGATATGGTTTCAGTTAACAGCATATGCATATATAATCACATATTGGCACGTTGTGGTAAAACGCCCATTAATTGTAAAACCACATACCCCAGGCTGATTAAGAATATAATACATTCAACCTTTAAATTGAAATAGAGTTATTTGAGAAATTTGCTGAGTTACATTCTGTGATGTGAATATATCTTTGTTGCCTAATTTAAGAATTAATATTTAAGAATTTATAAAATAAGATAATAGTAACAAGAGTTGTGAATCAATATATTCTTTGTATTAAAGGCGAATTTTTTTTTCTCACTTTGCTTACCTTGTTGTTCAGGCCTTTCTATATAATAGATTTTTCCTTCTGAATCAAATGAGTTAAGACACACCACCTCTAGGAACTCCTGGTAAGCAAAGTATGTACGTTTTATAAAATATTTGCTATTTTCTACAGATTATTTTATAAAGCTGATGTATTCCATGATTTCGACGTTAAAAGAGTGGGACTTTGAGATTCTGTGTATGATTATAAATTACAAATTTGATTTTGTAGGCTTCGAGAAGTCTGGCAATAGTTTAATAAGTTTTGCAGTCATTATTTTCATAGCCAGATGTAACCCAATTTTGTTTGCAAAAGAAACTGAGTGACATTTATAAATTATACCCTCTTTCTTACACTTCTGGGAGTTTTTTATGTTTATAGATCTTTTTCTGTGAATTTATTCCATCCTTTAACCTATACCTTATCTAATCTCAGTCACTTTATAACATTTGTTCTTCGTAATTGGTACTCTAATATAATTACTCTGAAATTTTAGATAATAATTGCTTATATTTTTTCCCTCTTCATCCCATCATCAAAGTTGGAGTGATTCTATCTCGTATTCTATTGCTATACCAGTCGTCTGTCCTGCAAAGTGCAGTGTATTTAGATTTAATATATAAAATGTTGGAAATATTAAATACATCTCTCTCTCTCTCTCTCTCTCTCTCTCTCTCTCTCTCTCTCTCTCTCTCTCTCTCTCTCTCTCTGGTGCATATCGTAAAAATAAGTGTTGAATAAAGCTGAACAGTTATTCCCGAAGGGAGCAAACCAAGTAACGCCATTATCTTCACAGAGAGTCTATCAGCAATGTCCGTGATTGCTTCATTCAATGGACAAACAATTCCAATCAGCAGAGCTTCGATACATCAGCCAATTTTAGCATTAACAGCAAGTATTTGAATGTTGATGACGAATATAAAGGCCTCTGATCTACCATTACAAAGTTAGACCGGTTTATTGGATTGTTTGTTTATCTCTGACTTATTGGCCTTGAGATGACAACGCCAAAGGAGTGAAATGACTCAATACCATTAGTTACAACATTTATAATCAAAGTTTTATCTTTGGGGGTAGTTTCAATTGTCTTATATATTATTTAGGAGCATATATATTGCTATATGTAATTTTGCATTTTGATTTTCTTATTTGCAACTAACCTCCATACGATGGTGGATTGAATAAGCAATATATTTTGTACAAGTGTCTTGACTTTGCCTTGATAATTCTCTTTACCGTTCAAATGTCCTTTAAACTTGGATAAAGTACAATATTTTTGGCAGCCTATTTGGATTATGAATTA
The DNA here is from genome assembly GCF_036898095.1 of Palaemon carinicauda. Classification (NCBI taxonomy): domain Eukaryota; kingdom Metazoa; phylum Arthropoda; class Malacostraca; order Decapoda; family Palaemonidae; genus Palaemon; species Palaemon carinicauda. The sequence goes on from NC_090737.1 coordinate 810,308, forward strand.
GATATATGTGAATGAGATGGTATTATTGCAATTTTTAAGAAATACTTAAAAAAAAATGGAATATATTCAGCAAAGAGGCTTTCTTTTCATACCTGAATTAAAGTAAAATTACATTTGGTGGTATGACACAGATTATTAATTTTTGTTTCGGTGGAATATCTTCCATTATTGTTTTTTTTTTTAATGTATATTTATCGTGTATCTTTTCATATTTTGTTGAAAGCATGGTTTTTAAAACCGTGGAAATCATTAAAACTCTTTCTCTTCAAATTATTCTCAATTTTTCCCTTTTTAGTTTGCAATTTGTATATGTTGAAAATTATTATCCAAAGATAACAAAGATTAATATGATTATGAAACCATTTTTGATCTTAAAGAAGGCATATATATATATATATATATATATATATATATATATATATATATATATATATATATATATATATATATATATATATATATATATATATATATATATATATATATATATATATATATATATATATATATATATATATATATATATATATATATATATTATATATATATATATATATACGTATATATATGAAAGAAATAATGACTTTTATGGTTTTCGTTTTTCCGACCCAGATCTCGTGATTATCATATTCCGTATATTTTGTAAGAAATACTTTAACCTATACTTTAGCTATGAAAATACAATATACAGAAGAAGTTACAGTTTTCAAGCAAAAATGGAGAGAATAATCACATTTGATTTATATTTCACTGGATATTCCAAGCGTAGTTATGAGCAAAAAAAGCTGAGAAAGAAAAGGATTTGTTTGTTACCAAAATATCTTCTTGGGAAAGTGGATTGTTAAAAAAATATTCGTAAGAGTTCATACGGTTTAGTTTCTACAAGGCCCCATGAGAGTGAACTCTCATTCTACTTTGCAGCCTATTCAAACAGAGCAGAGGATATAGGCACATACAACTCATGGAGAAGGATTCTCCTTAAGCAAATATCAAAACCTGTAATGGATGAATCTTGTAATATGAAGGAAAGACATAAATTATTCATCATTTGTTGGCTAATGAGGTCCCGCCTTCTGCGGCGTTCAAAAGCCGCACCTAAGATTTATGTACCTTTCCCATGAAATACTCACCTCATTTCACTTTATCTCTAGCTCTGAGTGAATACCATTTAGTGTATGTAAATATAGTCTATTCATCTAAATAGTCATGGAAATAAGTCTAGATTCCTATGGCTATATAAGAGATAAAATCCGAAATTGATTGCTGAAAGTCTTCAAGAAGTAATGAAAATTACAAGGTAGAACAAGCTAATAATTCCAGCATTTGATAGTGAGGCCAAAACAATTAAACAGGAAAGTTAATGAACCGGACAAAGCTACAAATTCAAGGGGAGACTATTGTGTGAGAATTCCCCAAAATTTGGTACAAGAAACTCTGGTCTCGGAAATTATTATTAAACTACCCATTAAAACCTCAATATAATTTCTCAGAATCAATACGAAACAAAATCACCATCTCCCACGCCTATTGACAAAAAGGACCTCAGTTAGATTTTGCTAGTCGTCGCTACCTTTTAGTTTTTAAATGAATACTTCTCTCTTCATCACCTACTACTTCACGTTTCATAGTTCTCAGCCACGTAGGCCTGGTTCTTCCAACTTTTTAGTGCCTTGTGGAGCCCATTTGGAATAATCTCTCTTGTGGAGTGTGAAGAGCATGCTCCAACCATCTACAACTACCCTTCACCATGTTTTCATCCACATATGGCACTTCAGTAACCTCTCTTATCCTTTTATTTCTAATCCTGTCCTGCCATTTAACTCATAGAATTCTCTTTTACGGGCTTTGTTATATATACTAAAAAATATTTTGGAAATAGTTTCATCGTCATGCTATGACACATGTCCATACAGTAAGACTGATCTCACTAAACCGATATGTAGCCGGATTTTTATGTCATTTCAGGCGATTTGATTCCCAAATTTTACTTAGCATAACCATTGTCTGATATAATTTTTTTTTTTTTCAATATTTCACTAAACTCAAATTCTAATTGCCCTGTATTGGAGGTAATTTTTACAATTATTTTGACGGTTCCATCTCATTAATCCTTTCTCCATCCATCGATATTGCATCTTCCATTGTATTTTCCGTTCTCATCATCTTGATCTCTCTTCCATTTATCTTAAGCTGATATTCGTGTTATATTTCATGGATTCTGGTAAGGAAGCTTTGTAATTGCTGTGGCATTTTCATAATAAAGAAAGCGACATCAGCATACTCTATGTCTTCTAATTTCCTGTTACCAGTCCAGTCCAATCCTTTGTCGCCATTCCCAATTGTTCTATCCATTAAAATATCCATGATGATGATAAACAACGTAGATAACAACTCATCTCCTTGGAGTACTTCACTAGTCACTAGAAATTCATTATGATAGAACTTCATTAACATTAACTTTGCACCTGCTTTGCTCATGAACTGACTTGATCAAATGTACATATTTAAGAACTCCATAATAACGTAGGACTCTCCACAAAATTGGGCGGTGCACAATATTAAATGGGTTTTTCACAATCTAAAAATAACATGAAAAGCGGATTTCTTTATTCTACAAATTAATGTGTGTCTTAAAATAAAAATTTGGTCAGAACAACTTCTAACTCTTCTAAAAACAGCTTTTTCATCTTTCAGCTTTTCATCAATCTTTCTCTCTAGTCTCTTTAGGATGAGCATACTATATATTCTCATGACAACTGACGTAATTGGGATGCCTCTGAAATTATTGCCATCAATCAGATTCACTTCTTAACCATTTCCACCAATTCTCCGAGCTCCTATTCATCATAGTAATTCTATTGATAAAAAAAAGAAAAACGATATACAAAACAGCCAAAAAATATATTCATGAAATTTCCTTTTATCGGACGTATCACACGAGAAAGTAGGAAAATTCGGTACTGGAAATTCAATATGCTGCAGAGAAAAAAAAAACATTTATTGAAGAGATCAGAAAAAAATAGAAAATAAAAGTGAAGTATGATTTTATAACGAAAATATAATAACAGGAAATACCTATTAATACTACTGTATTTTATCAATTAATTATATAACAAGGAATTATGGGTAACGCATTTTCAAACAAAATAGCAAAGTTTGTCTGAGAACATTGTCCCTGGAATTTAAACCGAAGAATTTAATGAATGTGCAATCTCCTTCGGGAAAGTTGGTTCAAAATTACCATCATGAAACTGAACCAGGTTTTTTCTTACCCATCAGTACTTGAGTGTGGTTTTGAAGTTCATAAAGGATTGACCTTGACTTTAGTGCTGCCATTGACAATGTTAATCATAAGGTCTTTGTTTTCAAACGGGAAAAGTCAGGAGTGGTTGGGTCATTTCTTATCATCATTATTGAATCTATGACTAATAGATTGCAAAGAATTGCTGTTGACGGGCACCATAGTGAGTATAAGAATGTTGCGTTCTAGGTCCATTACTTTTCATATTATATACACATATTATGTGGGTTGGCCTAAAACATATATTCGTTGCATATGCAAGGGATACTACTATATTTTCTTCAGTTCAATCAGTTGAATCCCCCTGATGGATACATACATATATACATACATATACCAAGGCACTTCCCCCAATTTTGGGGGGTAGCCGACATCAACAAATGAAACAAAACAAAAAGGGGACTTCTACTCTCTACGTTCCTAACCAGCCTGATAAGGGACTCAACTGAGTTCAGCTGATAGTGAAAGGGTGTCACAGCCCACCCTCCCCCGTTATCCACCACAGATGAAGCTTCAAAAGGCTGAATCCCCTACTGCTGCTACCTCCGCGGTCATCTAAGGCACCGGAGGAAGCAGCGAGGCCTACCGGAACTGCGTCATAATCGCTCGCCTTTTATTCCTATTTCTAGCACGCTCTCCTGCCTCTCTCACATCTATCCTCCTATCACCCAGAGCTTTCTTCACTCCATCCATCCACCCAAACCTTGGCCTTCCTCTTGTACTTTTCCCATCAACTCTTGTATTCATCGCCTTCTTTAGCAGACAGCCATTTTCCATTCTCTCAACATGGCCAAACCACCTCAACACATTCATATCCACTCTAGCATCTAACTCATTTCTTACACCCATTCTCACCCTCACTACTTCGTTCCTAACCCTATCTACTCAAGATAAACCAGCCATACACCTTAGACACTTCATCTCAAACACATTCAATTTCTGTCTCTCCATCACTTTCATTCCCCACAATTCTGATCCATACATCACAGTTGGTACAATCACTTTCTCATATAGAACTCTCTTTACATTCATGCCCAACCCTCTTTTTTTTTACTACTCCCTTAACTGCCCCCAACACTTTGCAACCTTCATTCATTATCTGATGTACATTTGCTTCCACTCCACTATTTGCTGCAACAACAGACCCCAATTATTTAAACTGACATTCAACCTTGCACCACCTTCCCATCTCGTACATCTCATAACCTTACTCTTACCCACCTTAACTCTCAACTTCCTTCTCTCACACACCCTTCCAAATTCTGCCACTAGTCGGTCAAGCTTCTCTTCTGTGTCTGCAACCAGTACAGTATCATCCGCAAACAACAACTGATTTACCCCCCATTCATGGTGATTCTCGACTACTAGTTTTAATCCTCGTCCAAGCACTTGAGCATTCACCTCTCTCACCACTCCATCAACCTACAATTTAAACAACCACGGTGACATCACACATCCCTGTCTCAGCCCCACTCTCACCGGAAACCAATCACTCAATTCATTTCCTATTCTTACAAATGCTTTACTACTTTTGTAGAAACTTTTCACCGCTTGCAACAACCTTCCACCAACTCCATATAGCCTCATCACATTCCCCATTGCTTCCCTATCAACTCTATCATACACTTTCTCCAGATCCATAAACGCAACATACACCTTCTTACCTTTTGCTAAATATTTCTCACATATCTGCCTAACTGTAAAAATCTGATTCATACAATCCCTACCTCTTCTAAAACCACCCTGTTCTTTTAAGATTGCATTCTCTGTTTTATCCTTAATCCTATTAATCATTACTCTACCATACACTTTTCCAACTACACTCAACAAACTAATACCTCTTGAATTACAGCACTCATGCACATCTCCCTTACCCTTATATAGTGGCACAATATATCCACAAACTCAATCTACTGGTACCATTGACAACACAAAAGACATATTAAACAATCTCACCAATCATTCAAGTACAGTCAGACCCCCTTCCTTCAACTTCTCAGCTCTCACACCATCCATACCAGATGATTTTCCTACTCTCGTTTCATCTAGTGCTCTCCTCACTTCCTCTATTGTAATATCTCTCTCATTCTCATCTCCCATCACCGGCACCTCAACACCTGCAACAGCTATTATATCTGCCTCCCTATTATCCTCTACATTCAGTTACCTTTTAAAATATTCTGCCCACCTTTTCCTTGCCTCCTCTCCTTTTAACAACCTTCCATTTCCCTCTTTCGCTGTCTCTTCAATTCTTGAGCCAGCCTTCTTTACTCTCTTCACCTCTTTCCAAAACTTCTTATTCTCTTCATATGACTGACCCAATCCTTGACCCCACATCAGGTCAGCTGCCCTCTTTGCCTCACGTACCTTACACTTTACTTCCACCTTTTTGTCTCTATATTTTTCATACTTCTCTATACTATTACTCAGCAGCCATTCTTCAAAAGCCTCTTTTTCTCTTCCACTTTTACTTTCACTCCTTCATTCCAGCATTCACTGCCCTTCCTCGTGCTGCCTAATGGATATCTAGCTTAAATGAGTGTATGGTGCAAATTATTGGGCATAAAGTTTAACCCTAACAAAACTGAAACCAGAATTGTAACCAGAACGAGGACAATTGCTCTGTGACATCCAAATAGCAGCATTGATTTCAATTGCATAAAAAATAGCTTATTGAGATAGTATTTTGATATTTGTTATGATCAATCTATTCTGAAGTGTTTCCACTTATTTATTCTACCTTGTTTCGAGTATTGTTTTACTGTCTGTCTTAGCAGTTGAATTTCATCTTAATTTGTTGAACAAGAGCCTGTTGTCTATCAAATTTCTCATTCCAGGTCTAAATGATAACTCTATCACCGCCATTCATTTAGTTCGTAATGCATGTTGCATAAGATTCACCATATAGTCCCATACAGTACCATCTTGCTCGTAATACTAGATATGTAGCATCATAAGGCCCACTACTACGTAGTGTTCTATAAATCTCATTCCAGGTGTGACCTAATTGTGTAATGACCTTTCTAATCAGGCTGTTGAATCGTTGGAACCTGGAAAAAGTTCAATTTGAAAAGGCCAATATAAGTCTCTCTTCGTGGTTTATACTGTATTTGAGAGATGTATATTAATGACGTTACTGTTCTTAAAATCTTTTATATTAATTGTTCCTCACTTCTCGTGTCGTTTATTTATTTCAGTGTGTCCTTTCCTCATTGGACTATTTTTCCCTAGAGGAGCCCATGGGCTTGTAGCATCATGCTTTTCCAACTAGGGTTATAGCTTAGTAATAATAATAATAATAATAATAATAATAATAATAATAATAATAATAATAATAATAATAATAATAATAATAATAATAATAATACTATATTGGACATTTTACAAGAGTTGGCGCTGATAAATACAAAATTTGGATGTCACAGTTACTGTATCATAAATTGCCCGTTCAAAATCAACCGACACCTTACTAAGTTGAATATTTGGTACCAAGTTTTATAGATCAAGAAATGTATGGCCATGTGCATCTTTTGGAAATACCATCATTATAAAATGCACATTTGTTTACAGTTTGTAAACAGTCAACAGGCTCACGGATGTTTCTGAAATATCATTTATAATCTTTTAATGACAAAAATAAACAACTGCTAAAATCATCCATTGAACCACGTACTAAATTGTTAACAGTTTCTAAAAGACAACCATCCCTTTTATGCCCTTTTTCGAAAAATCTATTTTAAGATTGGTGAAAAAGATTTTAGAAATTGCTAGGAAAAAATTTTCTGGTAGGAAAGTATCGGGACCAAATTTTCACAGAATTATTAATGACATATCAGCGAGGGCAAATAAAAACGTATATGTCCATAAAAAAAGATAAATGGGTTGGTGTTAACAACAGAAGATGAATAAAAGCAAGTCGATAGAACACTTTAGTGAGGTCATGAACAGGAGATATGGAAGAAATAATTTTATTGTTATACCTGAAGCCGAGGAAGAGAGTGATGCTCCCGTGAATGAATTCAGTGTGATTGAAGTTGAAGCTATCATTTAAAATCTAAAGAGACCTGAAGGCCCTGAAAAAAGATGAAATGACCGTTAGATGACATTGGCGAAAATGAAGTGACTCACAAAATAATAGAATGTGACGTAAAGAGCAAATCATAGGGAATGGGAGCAAATATGAGATTGAACTGATTGCAATACTTATAAAGTTGTCATACTTATGTCAGTTGTCATGAATAGAATAGGTAATATTTGTACCAACCAGATTCTCATTTTGAGACATGTAAAGCAATATATAGGATACAGAAATCCACATTTGATGGAATTTTTTGGACTATAAAAAGTGTTTGATAATGACCATCGACCAATTTTGCATTATTTTGGAGTTCCTCTTAAAAATGTACATCTGATTAAGTCTGTTCATGAACATGGCAAGTGCAAAGTTAATGCTAGTGAACTCCAATCAAATGAATATCTAGTGAACAGTGGAGTACTCCAAGGGAATGTGTAGTTAACTATGTTTTTTATCCTGCTCATGGATTTTGTAATACATAGAACAGTTAGGGATAGTGGAGAAGGATTGAACTGGATTGGCAATAGGAAGTTAGCTGACCTAGAGTATACTGATGCCGCTATCTTTATTAGCTGAACACCACAGGATTTGCAATGCATGCTTAACAGAATGTATGAAATATCACATTAGTTTAGTCTCCCGATGAAAAGAAGAAATACAATATTTGACACACTAATCCATAAACAGAAATCACTCAAAAGTTTTCTTGAATGAAGAATTCAATATATTTTCGTTTCTGTTGCCTTTGCAACTATACATTATCCATATTTTTTTTCTTTTTCATTATCTCGTGAAGCTTGCCTTTGACCACTTCTAGTTTTAAATGACTTTACATGTTCAGTGATATTCTAAATGGTACATAGAACCTACAAAACTCAAATATCTAGATATATAGAAGAGCGAAAGAGTGATAGAGTTCGTTGTCATTTCAATGGAATTGTCATGTGGACATAGATACATATTACAATTACAATAAGATTAGAGAGACAGCAGCCAGATTATTACTGGTTTTACACCATCAAGAAGTAACATAAAGAGGACAAAATGAGGAACATTTACAAGTCTGTTCATCCATTGATTGATAAATTGCTTCAAGGGTATGATGCTCCATGTAATGATACTGGGAAAATAGCAATTGATGTCTTTGTCATTTGCTTCCTGTCATAATGGGCAATAGCGGAGGATATGATCTATGGTCTAGGGTAATTCACCACAAGAGCAATCAGCATTGGTGACATATCTCAAGGTTTCTCGGATCCTGATCTATTCAAGGTGGTCCACTCCTTTCCGTTAGGAGACGCTTCACAAGGTAGTTGCTCCCTAGGGTCAGATGGTCTTTCATTGGTTGAATTACAGCAACCCTCCTCCATTTCATCAATCTGTAAACATATTTTAGTCACCGTCTTGTTGCCTGATGTTCATGATATGGATGCCTTGGATCATTCAGCTGTCTGGCCCTTTCTTTTTTGGTAATAGTGTCTCTTTGATTTTGAGATATTGCAATAATAGCCAGTCTATAAGGCGATAGCAGGTGTGTTGCCTTTAATGTCCCAGTGCTTACTGGACATCTTGATTACACTTTGGATTGTCTTTCTTTGCGGGGCATGATTCTTTTAAGACTGGTGAACAATGTTCTGCAGTAGAAAAGCAGGCTATTAGTGGTGTTTACTCATGTCACGTTCACATAGTCGAATTAGGCCTTCAGACTATGTCTTTGCTACACAAAGTATGCAAACTCTAATGGGAACTTTGTTCATGCAGCAGAACTACAGTACAGGAGGGTAACGGCGTTTAGGTAACCACAAATCATTCTGCAGCAGGTCCAGAAAACGTGTGTTTGTGGTATTGTAATGGTTGGAGTCTTTCATGAGAAGATTGCGCTATACGCCATAATAACTGGTGCATTTATAAAGAAGAAACTAGGAAAACTTCATAAAAACTGGATTGCAGAGTGGTTGATACGCCGTGACACATTAGGAAGTTTCATGACTTTGTTGAGGAAAATATAAGATGATACACACGTAGTTGAGGTTGGACATTAATTCTTTTTTATCCCCTCGTTGCTGAAAGAGAATGTTATATCACGAAACAAAATACCAAAATGAGATAAGCAATATCGTCAGCTGCATGTCTAGAGAAAACAATTCGGTTTTTAGCAATTGGATTCTCTATAAACACTACTAGTGATAATTGGAATGGAAAAGAAAAAATATTTGGAGAGAGAGAGAGAGAGAGAGAGAGAGAGAGAGAGAGAGAGAGAGAGAGAGAGAGAGAGAGAGAGAGAGATCAGAGTTGCAATAGTCTTCACGTAAAACCTCCACAGCCGGGTACCTACAGGAGTGATCAGAAGACTGGGTATCACTGCTTGGCATATTCAATTCTGACGGCCATGTGATATAGGTAACATTTGAAAAAGGCAGGGAATCAAAACACCATAAATTTTATGTATATTTAGGCTACCATCTTTTCTACTTCCTAACTTCTTTGTCATTTTCATTTACCTAATTCTGAGATTTTCTAAATTTTTTTACACCACTTACCGTAACTTTGAAGTTTTTGTTGGTAATCTTGTGAGTTATCTCTTTCTGCAGAGCGTTAGTTTCTATTCATATAAGAAACACTTATCATTTTCCGCAAGTATTAATGTTTGTGCAATGATGCAATTAATTCAAAAATGCTTTCCCGAGAACTATACGTTTTTGAGTTGGATATGCAAAGTAATTAATCAGAGAAAATAAAAAAGCCCTCCTAATTCAGTCACTTTGAAATCCAAAGGAACACTCATTTTGTGTCCGGGAGCGTGGTCGTTTCATATTCTCAGTCAGAGCAGGGGCATTTTCTGTGCCCTCTTACCAGCAAACACGGACCCTCCATGGTTTTGTCAACTTAAACTCCCTATTTTGTGTCTGCGGACAATGTTGGGTCAGGAGTAGCTTGGTGGGTATTTGATAATTTATTTTACTATATGATCTTCAATTGCCGGTAAGCTTTGTGATTGCTAAGGTAGAATGCACACAACTGTGTTTTCCTAGGGTTTGCATGGAGAACTTTTTTATATAATATACTGCGATAGATGCTAAAGCTCTTGATAGTCTCTTATTTAGTCCTTCAAATTATCATGACTATATAGCAATGTATATGCCATCTGAGAAAATGAATCTTTGTATATCCTGAAACTCTGGTTGGTCATTTGTATAAATTTTAAATAATATTGGAGCCAGTATAGAACCCTGCAGGATACCGTTCATTTAGTTCCTCTATCTGCTTTTTTTTTTTTTTTTTTTTTTTTTTTGTTCACTTCTACAAAGAACCGTCAATTTACAAAGAGTGACTCTATGATTCATACCATGTTGGGAACTTCGACCGTTTAGGCCTCTTTCAGAAGGAGTGCGTGGTGGATGCCAGAATCACATGCAGCTATAAGGTCTACAAAGGCTGCCCCAGTGGTTTTGTTTCTTCTCTAATACATCTTTGATGGATTAGATGGATTACAGCATGATTGGACTGATTGGAAGCCTGCTTGGTCGGATGATAATTTTTCTTTGAACTTTGGAAATAATTTTGACCTTATCATGCGTTCATATCATTTATATGTAATGTATAATTGATATTAGTCTGTACATTTTGGGAGACAAAGTGATTTTCCATGGTTATAACAATGCTTCTCAATATGTTTGGTGTTCGATAGGTTACTGCACATTTATTGAATAGTAGAATGACGCATTCTTTTGTCTTCTCAACAAAGTGTAGAATCATGGAATTATCTCCACTGTAATTCTATCTAATCCGCCCCCTTCCCAGTTTTAAGAAATTCTAGTCCAGTATTTAGTTCTTCCATGGTAAATGGTATGCTCTGGGTACTCTCAGACAGCTCGTTCCATGTCCATCATTTTCTTCAAGTATTTTCTTTCTTTGTTATTCGGCTTCCGGTTAAGTAGGAGATGGTGAACACTTCATTAAAGATGATTACAACTATTCTTAACTGCCTTTGATCTTCAAAGTTGAGTTTTTTATTGTGGCATAACGTTTTTTTTTTCTGCTATGAGTCAAATTAATGTTGGTAATAGTTTATTGCCAAAGCTGACATCTTTTGTTGCTAATTGAGATTAGTAGAGTTTCTCCAAAATCTTCATAACCCTCTATGTATCTTTGGTACAATTCTTGGGTTTGGTCATTGAGGCCAATGATGTAGGTATATCTGCAGTCTCTAGGGATGTTGTTTTTTGCAGCCTTCCAAATTAATGATCGAAGAATCTGGTACTGCTGAGGGATAGAAGGGATGATTGATACCACTGCTTTCTATATTACTTGTGTAATCTCCCCAGTTTGAGTTTCTGTAATTAAATCTAGGGATTCTGTTACCACAGCGTGTAACTCATGAAAACCTGTTTAGAGGGATTGTCAATTTTAAAAATTTAATCTATGTCTGAGCTACTGAAGTTGTAATATTTCGCCAGCTTCCTTGATTGCACCCAGCTAAATATGGGTTGTGGTAGACTATTGGAAACGGAACTGCCTGGCATTTTCTTTAACAGGTTTTCCAGACACGCTTAATTTCGATAGCATCTACTAGTCTCTGCAACCTCACATTCCCTTTTGTGCAAACGGAAGAAGGTTTTGGGGAGCAGCCATATAGGTCTATCTGCTGAGTCATCAGCAACAATTGCCAGGCCCTTCCTGGCCCTTGCTTGATGGAGAAGGGTCTTGAACCCTTTATTATATGTGATTATGGCTAGTCTCTATGTCATTGCCTCTACCCTTGTCTCTGTCATTCACGAATGACCTTAAAACCATTAAACTATAAATCAAAGGAAGAAAGGAGATATGAAAATCTTAGCAAGACTCAATCTACAATAAAAAGAAAAAAGAAAAATGTATGATTTGGAATGTCATACTCACTACAATTTTTTCATATTATCTTATAACATCCTTCACCATACACTGAGTAGAAAAGAAAATTTACCATTGAAAAAAAAATCCAATGAACAACCGGGTAAAGAAATTACATGGATCACTAAAAGTAATGATACTTCAGGTGCTCAGTAGATAAAAACTTGGGAGTCAGAAGTTGGTTACTTTGTTTTTTGAAAGAACCAGGAAAACTTCCTCGGCGTAAGCTTCATAAATTATTGAAGCATCATTGAAACAGTATAGAAATACTTATATTTCATATTATAGATATATGAAAATCAAGAAGATTATCACTGTCCTTAAGATATAATTTCTCAATCAAATGGTGCTTGAAGCCATTGGTTTCACACGTCAAAGGCATCTGCATGTGACATGTGCGTGTGTTTGCGTTTCTGTGACTATAATCAGATATTATTCTAAGACTTCGAATAACTCAACTTCACAAGCTATTCAGTAGTTTGAATTTACGTTACAAATTAACGGATTCAAAATCGTTATCATTCTGAAGTATTATAATAGTCTTCTTTATAGTTTTATTCTCTCAGGTTTCTTAATCTTTGAATGTGAGGATTCAATTTGCCTTGTTAATTTTTTTATTTTTCTCCTTGGCACTCTGCTTCTCTCTTTTATATTTTTTCTTACTCGACTTTAGGTCATCAACCTTCCACTGAGTGAATTCCAGACTGGTTATTAAATCCGTTAACTTAGCATCTAATTTATTTAGATGGTCATTCATTTTTTTTTTTTACCACAATCTCCAGGCCAGACTTAAAAGTTCGTTCTTGCGACTCGAGTATAGTCTTCAGAAGTGCAGTGTCCGTGGTGGTATTTTTAGTTGAAGAGAATGTTGATGTATTGCTAGGGAGGCCGTAGATGGAAGAATATTACACTTTCGTTACTATGGAGACCATTATCATGGATACGCCGTCCTTTCCTCTATGCATGTGCAGAAAATGGTCAGAGTTAAGGAGTCTCCTTAGGGTGAATAGTAACTTTTCACTCTTAAATTTAATATAAGTTCAATTACACCTTATTTTCTATTGTGCCAATACAATATCTGTGTGCACTCACGCACATATATGTGTATGCTACTTGCATGCAACTGTATTCCCTATTGTACTGTAAGAGTTTTTAAGCAAGAAACTCGCCACCAAAGTTTACACCACCATTATTATTATTATTATTATTATCATTATTATTATTATTATTAATTGCTAAGCTACAACCCTTGTTGGAAAAGCAAGATGCTATAAGCCCAGGGTCCCCAACAGGGAAAATAGCCCAGTAAGGAAATGAAACAAGGAAAAATTAAATATTCTAATAACAGTAACAATATTAAAATAAATATTTTCTATATAAACTATAAATACTTTAACAAAACAAGAGTAACAGAAGTTACATAGAATAGTGTGCCCGAATGTACCCTCAAGTAAAACTATTATACAAGTCATTTATCTGACATATGGTCATATTAGAGGAGAGTTTGATTTTGTTGCTTTAAAGGTAAGTATGTATAATTGTTTCCATGTTTTTTTTTCAATTTTTCACTCTTCAAGAATATACATGGGAATGATAAAGACATTTCGTGATATAATCTCATTCTTAGTGGAATTTTTGGTTTTACCTTCACTAATTTGAAAGTACAGAGACGTCTTGGCCATGCTCCATGCCTATTGAAAGTGGTTATTGAATTCATTATTAAGATATATTTACAACAATTCTTATTTGGATTTATAATTTGTCTTATATGGATAGTTTTTTGTGGATTTGTTGTTATGATTTTAAAAAACTTTCAAAGTTAGCCAAACAAATATGGAAACAATAAATCATTTAGAAAAAGAATAAAATTTCCTGGTAGATTTCTGTTCCTCAGTGATCAGATAGTTGAACTTCTTGAAAATATATAGTGCGGATTTAATTTTGATTATATTTTATACAATTTAAGATTATTTCATGGGACTTAATATTCCCTCGACTGCATTTCCCTGACTCTATAAGCTAAAAGAGGTAGTTTATCAATAATCTAGTTACAATATCGACTACTCAAAGCTTTAGACATTACTCTAAAGCTTTAGAGTAATGTCAAGGTCTATAGATTGAAGCCTTTGTATGGATTCTTGTCAACAACTTCCAAGTCATGGTCTTACCTAAACCATTTAAGGATGCTTTATTTTTATTTGATAATTTTATAAGAACGGTAATCGCTTGTCTCCCTTTGATAGACGACAATCTAAAGATATGGTTTCAGTTAACAGCATATGCATATATAATCACATATTGGCACGTTGTGGTAAAACGCCCATTAATTGTAAAACCACATACCCCAGGCTGATTAAGAATATAATACATTCAACCTTTAAATTGAAATAGAGTTATTTGAGAAATTTGCTGAGTTACATTCTGTGATGTGAATATATCTTTGTTGCCTAATTTAAGAATTAATATTTAAGAATTTATAAAATAAGATAATAGTAACAAGAGTTGTGAATCAATATATTCTTTGTATTAAAGGCGAATTTTTTTTTCTCACTTTGCTTACCTTGTTGTTCAGGCCTTTCTATATAATAGATTTTTCCTTCTGAATCAAATGAGTTAAGACACACCACCTCTAGGAACTCCTGGTAAGCAAAGTATGTACGTTTTATAAAATATTTGCTATTTTCTACAGATTATTTTATAAAGCTGATGTATTCCATGATTTCGACGTTAAAAGAGTGGGACTTTGAGATTCTGTGTATGATTATAAATTACAAATTTGATTTTGTAGGCTTCGAGAAGTCTGGCAATAGTTTAATAAGTTTTGCAGTCATTATTTTCATAGCCAGATGTAACCCAATTTTGTTTGCAAAAGAAACTGAGTGACATTTATAAATTATACCCTCTTTCTTACACTTCTGGGAGTTTTTTATGTTTATAGATCTTTTTCTGTGAATTTATTCCATCCTTTAACCTATACCTTATCTAATCTCAGTCACTTTATAACATTTGTTCTTCGTAATTGGTACTCTAATATAATTACTCTGAAATTTTAGATAATAATTGCTTATATTTTTTCCCTCTTCATCCCATCATCAAAGTTGGAGTGATTCTATCTCGTATTCTATTGCTATACCAGTCGTCTGTCCTGCAAAGTGCAGTGTATTTAGATTTAATATATAAAATGTTGGAAATATTAAATACATCTCTCTCTCTCTCTCTCTCTCTCTCTCTCTCTCTCTCTCTCTCTCTCTCTCTCTCTCTCTCTCTCTGGTGCATATCGTAAAAATAAGTGTTGAATAAAGCTGAACAGTTATTCCCGAAGGGAGCAAACCAAGTAACGCCATTATCTTCACAGAGAGTCTATCAGCAATGTCCGTGATTGCTTCATTCAATGGACAAACAATTCCAATCAGCAGAGCTTCGATACATCAGCCAATTTTAGCATTAACAGCAAGTATTTGAATGTTGATGACGAATATAAAGGCCTCTGATCTACCATTACAAAGTTAGACCGGTTTATTGGATTGTTTGTTTATCTCTGACTTATTGGCCTTGAGATGACAACGCCAAAGGAGTGAAATGACTCAATACCATTAGTTACAACATTTATAATCAAAGTTTTATCTTTGGGGGTAGTTTCAATTGTCTTATATATTATTTAGGAGCATATATATTGCTATATGTAATTTTGCATTTTGATTTTCTTATTTGCAACTAACCTCCATACGATGGTGGATTGAATAAGCAATATATTTTGTACAAGTGTCTTGACTTTGCCTTGATAATTCTCTTTACCGTTCAAATGTCCTTTAAACTTGGATAAAGTACAATATTTTTGGCAGCCTATTTGGATTATGAATTAGATATATGTGAATGAGATGGTATTATTGCAATTTTTAAGAAATACTTAAAAAAAAATGGAATATATTCAGCAAAGAGGCTTTCTTTTCATACCTGAATTAAAGTAAAATTACATTTGGTGGTATGACACAGATTATTAATTTTTGTTTCGGTGGAATATCTTCCATTATTGTTTTTTTTTTTAATGTATATTTATCGTGTATCTTTTCATATTTTGTTGAAAGCATGGTTTTTAAAACCGTGGAAATCATTAAAACTCTTTCTCTTCAAATTATTCTCAATTTTTCCCTTTTTAGTTTGCAATTTGTATATGTTGAAAATTATTATCCAAAGATAACAAAGATTAATATGATTATGAAACCATTTTTGATCTTAAAGAAGGCATATATATATATATATATATATATATATATATATATATATATATATATATATATATATATATATATATATATATATATATATATATATATATATATATATATATATATATATATATATATATATATATATATATATATATATATATATATATATATATATATATATATATATATATATATATATACGTATATATATGAAAGAAATAATGACTTTTATGGTTTTCGTTTTTCCGACCCAGATCTCGTGATTATCATATTCCGTATATTTTGTAAGAAATACTTTAACCTATACTTTAGCTATGAAAATACAATATACAGAAGAAGTTACAGTTTTCAAGCAAAAATGGAGAGAATAATCACATTTGATTTATATTTCACTGGATATTCCAAGCGTAGTTATGAGCAAAAAAAGCTGAGAAAGAAAAGGATTTGTTTGTTACCAAAATATCTTCTTGGGAAAGTGGATTGTTAAAAAAATATTCGTAAGAGTTCATACGGTTTAGTTTCTACAAGGCCCCATGAGAGTGAACTCTCATTCTACTTTGCAGCCTATTCAAACAGAGCAGAGGATATAGGCACATACAACTCATGGAGAAGGATTCTCCTTAAGCAAATATCAAAACCTGTAATGGATGAATCTTGTAATATGAAGGAAAGACATAAATTATTCATCATTTGTTGGCTAATGAGGTCCCGCCTTCTGCGGCGTTCAAAAGCCGCACCTAAGATTTATGTACCTTTCCCATGAAATACTCACCTCATTTCACTTTATCTCTAGCTCTGAGTGAATACCATTTAGTGTATGTAAATATAGTCTATTCATCTAAATAGTCATGGAAATAAGTCTAGATTCCTATGGCTATATAAGAGATAAAATCCGAAATTGATTGCTGAATGTCTTCAAGAAGTAATGAAAATTACAAGGTAGAACAAGCTAATAATTCCAGCATTTGATAGTGAGGCCAAAACAATTAAACAGGAAAGTTAATGAACCGGACAAAGCTACAAATTCAAGGGGAGACTATTGTGTGAGAATTCCCCAAAATTTGGTACAAGAAACTCTGGTCTCGGAAATTATTATTAAACTACCCATTAAAACCTCAATATAATTTCTCAGAATCAATACGAAACAAAATCACCATCTCCCATGCCTATTGACAAAAAGGACCTCAGTTAGATTTTGCTAGTCGTCGCTACCTTTTAGTTTTTAAATGAATACTTCTCTCTTCATCACCTACTACTTCACGTTTCATAGTTCTCAGCCACGTAGGCCTGGTTCTTCCAACTTTTTAGTGCCTTGTGGAGCCCATTTGGAATAATCTCTCTTGTGGAGTGTGAAGAGCATGCTCCAACCATCTACAACTACCCTTCACCATGTTTTCATCCACATATGGCACTTCAGTAACCTCTCTTATCCTTTTATTTCTAATCCTGTCCTGCCATTTAACTCATAGAATTCTCTTTTACGGGCTTTGTTATATATACTAAAAAATATTTTGGAAATAGTTTCATCGTCATGCTATGACACATGTCCATACAGTAAGACTGATCTCACTAAACCGATATGTAGCCGGATTTTTATGTCATTTCAGGCGATTTGATTCCCAAATTTTACTTAGCATAACCATTGTCTGATATAATTTTTTTTTTTTTCAATATTTCACTAAACTCAAATTCTAATTGCCCTGTATTGGAGGTAATTTTTACAATTATTTTGACGGTTCCATCTCATTAATCCTTTCTCCATCCATCGATATTGCATCTTCCATTGTATTTTCCGTTCTCATCATCTTGATCTCTCTTCCATTTATCTTAAGCTGATATTCGTGTTATATTTCATGGATTCTGGTAAGGAAGCTTTGTAATTGCTGTGGCATTTTCATAATAAAGAAAGCGACATCAGCATACTCTATGTCTTCTAATTTCCTGTTACCAGTCCAGTCCAATCCTTTGTCGCCATTCCCAATTGTTCTATCCATTAAAATATCCATGATGATGATAAACAACGTAGATAACAACTCATCTCCTTGGAGTACTTCACTAGTCACTAGAAATTCATTATGATAGAACTTCATTAACATTAACTTTGCACCTGCTTTGCTCATGAACTGACTTGATCAAATGTACATATTTAAGAACTCCATAATAACGTAGGACTCTCCACAAAATTGGGCGGTGCACAATATTAAATGGGTTTTTCACAATCTAAAAATAACATGAAAAGCGGATTTCTTTATTCTACAAATTAATGTGTGTCTTAAAATAAAAATTTGGTCAGAACAACTTCTAACTCTTCTAAAAACAGCTTTTTCATCTTTCAGCTTTTCATCAATCTTTCTCTCTAGTCTCTTTAGGATGAGCATACTATATATTCTCATGACAACTGACGTAATTGGGATGCCTCTGAAATTATTGCCATCAATCAGATTCACTTCTTAACCATTTCCACCAATTCTCCGAGCTCCTATTCATCATAGTAATTCTATTGATAAAAAAAAGAAAAACGATATACAAAACAGCCAAAAAATATATTCATGAAATTTCCTTTTATCGGACGTATCACACGAGAAAGTAGGAAAATTCGGTACTGGAAATTCAATATGCTGCAGAGAAAAAAAAAACATTTATTGAAGAGATCAGAAAAAAATAGAAAATAAAAGTGAAGTATGATTTTATAACGAAAATATAATAACAGGAAATACCTATTAATACTACTGTATTATATCAATTAATTATATAACAAGGAATTATGGGTAACGCATTTTCAAACAAAATAGCAAAGTTTGTCTGAGAACATTGTCCCTGGAATTTAAACCGAAGAATTTAATGAATGTGCAATCTCCTTCGGGAAAGTTGGTTCAAAATTACCATCATGAAACTGAACCAGGTTTTTTCTTACCCATCAGTACTTGAGTGTGGTTTTGAAGTTCATAAAGGATTGACCTTGACTTTAGTGCTGCCATTGACAATGTTAATCATAAGGTCTTTGTTTTCAAACGGGAAAAGTCAGGAGTGGTTGGGTCATTTCTTATCATCATTATTGAATCTATGACTAATAGATTGCAAAGAATTGCTGTTGACGGGCACCATAGTGAGTATAAGAATGTTGCGTTCTAGGTCCATTACTTTTCATATTATATACACATATTATGTGGGTTGGCCTAAAACATATATTCGTTGCATATGCAAGGGATACTACTATATTTTCTTCAGTTCAATCAGTTGAATCCCCCTGATGGATACATACATATATACATACATATACCAAGGCACTTCCCCCAATTTTGGGGGGTAGCCGACATCAACAAATGAAACAAAACAAAAAGGGGACTTCTACTCTCTACGTTCCTAACCAGCCTGATAAGGGACTCAACTGAGTTCAGCTGATAGTGAAAGGGTGTCACAGCCCACCCTCCCCCGTTATCCACCACAGATGAAGCTTCAAAAGGCTGAATCCCCTACTGCTGCTACCTCCGCGGTCATCTAAGGCACCGGAGGAAGCAGCGAGGCCTACCGGAACTGCGTCATAATCGCTCGCCTTTTATTCCTATTTCTAGCACGCTCTCCTGCCTCTCTCACATCTATCCTCCTATCACCCAGAGCTTTCTTCACTCCATCCATCCACCCAAACCTTGGCCTTCCTCTTGTACTTTTCCCATCAACTCTTGTATTCATCGCCTTCTTTAGCAGACAGCCATTTTCCATTCTCTCAACATGGCCAAACCACCTCAACACATTCATATCCACTCTAGCATCTAACTCATTTCTTACACCCATTCTCACCCTCACTACTTCGTTCCTAACCCTATCTACTCAAGATAAACCAGCCATACACCTTAGACACTTCATCTCAAACACATTCAATTTCTGTCTCTCCATCACTTTCATTCCCCACAATTCTGATCCATACATCACAGTTGGTACAATCACTTTCTCATATAGAACTCTCTTTACATTCATGCCCAACCCTCTTTTTTTTTACTACTCCCTTAACTGCCCCCAACACTTTGCAACCTTCATTCATTATCTGATGTACATTTGCTTCCACTCCACTATTTGCTGCAACAACAGACCCCAATTATTTAAACTGACATTCAACCTTGCACCACCTTCCCATCTCGTACATCTCATAACCTTACTCTTACCCACCTTAACTCTCAACTTCCTTCTCTCACACACCCTTCCAAATTCTGCCACTAGTCGGTCAAGCTTCTCTTCTGTGTCTGCAACCAGTACAGTATCATCCGCAAACAACAACTGATTTACCCCCCATTCATGGTGATTCTCGACTACTAGTTTTAATCCTCGTCCAAGCACTTGAGCATTCACCTCTCTCACCACTCCATCAACCTACAATTTAAACAACCACGGTGACATCACACATCCCTGTCTCAGCCCCACTCTCACCGGAAACCAATCACTCAATTCATTTCCTATTCTTACAAATGCTTTACTACTTTTGTAGAAACTTTTCACCGCTTGCAACAACCTTCCACCAACTCCATATAGCCTCATCACATTCCCCATTGCTTCCCTATCAACTCTATCATACACTTTCTCCAGATCCATAAACGCAACATACACCTTCTTACCTTTTGCTAAATATTTCTCACATATCTGCCTAACTGTAAAAATCTGATTCATACAATCCCTACCTCTTCTAAAACCACCCTGTTCTTTTAAGATTGCATTCTCTGTTTTATCCTTAATCCTATTAATCATTACTCTACCATACACTTTTCCAACTACACTCAACAAACTAATACCTCTTGAATTACAGCACTCATGCACATCTCCCTTACCCTTATATAGTGGCACAATATATCCACAAACTCAATCTACTGGTACCATTGACAACACAAAAGACATATTAAACAATCTCACCAATCATTCAAGTACAGTCAGACCCCCTTCCTTCAACTTCTCAGCTCTCACACCATCCATACCAGATGATTTTCCTACTCTCGTTTCATCTAGTGCTCTCCTCACTTCCTCTATTGTAATATCTCTCTCATTCTCATCTCCCATCACCGGCACCTCAACACCTGCAACAGCTATTATATCTGCCTCCCTATTATCCTCTACATTCAGTTACCTTTTAAAATATTCTGCCCACCTTTTCCTTGCCTCCTCTCCTTTTAACAACCTTCCATTTCCCTCTTTCGCTGTCTCTTCAATTCTTGAGCCAGCCTTCTTTACTCTCTTCACCTCTTTCCAAAACTTCTTATTCTCTTCATATGACTGACCCAATCCTTGACCCCACATCAGGTCAGCTGCCCTCTTTGCCTCACGTACCTTACACTTTACTTCCACCTTTTTGTCTCTATATTTTTCATACTTCTCTATACTATTACTCAGCAGCCATTCTTCAAAAGCCTCTTTTTCTCTTCCACTTTTACTTTCACTCCTTCATTCCAGCATTCACTGCCCTTCCTCGTGCTGCCTAATGGATATCTAGCTTAAATGAGTGTATGGTGCAAATTATTGGGCATAAAGTTTAACCCTAACAAAACTGAAACCAGAATTGTAACCAGAACGAGGACAATTGCTCTGTGACATCCAAATAGCAGCATTGATTTCAATTGCATAAAAAATAGCTTATTGAGATAGTATTTTGATATTTGTTATGATCAATCTATTCTGAAGTGTTTCCACTTATTTATTCTACCTTGTTTCGAGTATTGTTTTACTGTCTGTCTTAGCAGTTGAATTTCATCTTAATTTGTTGAACAAGAGCCTGTTGTCTATCAAATTTCTCATTCCAGGTCTAAATGATAACTCTATCACCGCCATTCATTTAGTTCGTAATGCATGTTGCATAAGATTCACCATATAGTCCCATACAGTACCATCTTGCTCGTAATACTAGATATGTAGCATCATAAGGCCCACTACTACGTAGTGTTCTATAAATCTCATTCCAGGTGTGACCTAATTGTGTAATGACCTTTCTAATCAGGCTGTTGAATCGTTGGAACCTGGAAAAAGTTCAATTTGAAAAGGCCAATATAAGTCTCTCTTCGTGGTTTATACTGTATTTGAGAGATGTATATTAATGACGTTACTGTTCTTAAAATCTTTTATATTAATTGTTCCTCACTTCTCGTGTCGTTTATTTATTTCAGTGTGTCCTTTCCTCATTGGACTATTTTTCCCTAGAGGAGCCCATGGGCTTGTAGCATCATGCTTTTCCAACTAGGGTTATAGCTTAGTAATAATAATAATAATAATAATAATAATAATAATAATAATAATAATAATAATAATAATAATAATAATAATAATACTATATTGGACATTTTACAAGAGTTGGCGCTGATAAATACAAAATTTGGATGTCACAGTTACTGTATCATAAATTGCCCGTTCAAAATCAACCGACACCTTACTAAGTTGAATATTTGGTACCAAGTTTTATAGATCAAGAAATGTATGGCCATGTGCATCTTTTGGAAATACCATCATTATAAAATGCACATTTGTTTACAGTTTGTAAACAGTCAACAGGCTCACGGATGTTTCTGAAATATCATTTATAATCTTTTAATGACAAAAATAAACAACTGCTAAAATCATCCATTGAACCACGTACTAAATTGTTAACAGTTTCTAAAAGACAACCATCCCTTTTATGCCCTTTTTCGAAAAATCTATTTTAAGATTGGTGAAAAAGATTTTAGAAATTGCTAGGAAAAAATTTTCTGGTAGGAAAGTATCGGGACCAAATTTTCACAGAATTATTAATGACATATCAGCGAGGGCAAATAAAAACGTATATGTCCATAAAAAAAGATAAATGGGTTGGTGTTAACAACAGAAGATGAATAAAAGCAAGTCGATAGAACACTTTAGTGAGGTCATGAACAGGAGATATGGAAGAAATAATTTGATTGTTATACCTGAAGCCGAGGAAGAGAGTGATGCTCCCGTGAATGAATTCAGTGTGATTGAAGTTGAAGCTATCATTTAAAATCTAAAGAGACCTGAAGGCCCTGAAAAAAGATGAAATGACCGTTAGATGACATTGGCGAAAATGAAGTGACTCACAAAATAATAGAATGTGACGTAAAGAGCAAATCATAGGGAATGGGAGCAAATATGAGATTGAACTGATTGCAATACTTATAGAGTTGTCATACTTATGTCAGTTGTCATGAATAGAATAGGTAATATTTGTACCAACCAGATTCTCATTTTGAGACATGTAAAGCAATATATAGGATACAGAAATCCACATTTGATGGAATTTTTTGGACTATAAAAAGTGTTTGATAATGACCATCGACCAATTTTGCATTATTTTGGAGTTCCTCTTAAAAATGTACATCTGATTAAGTCTGTTCATGAACATGGCAAGTGCAAAGTTAATGCTAGTGAACTCCAATCAAATGAATATCTAGTGAACAGTGGAGTACTCCAAGGGAATGTGTAGTTAACTATGTTTTTTATCCTGCTCATGGATTTTGTAATACATAGAACAGTTAGGGATAGTGGAGAAGGATTGAACTGGATTGGCAATAGGAAGTTAGCTGACCTAGAGTATACTGATGCCGCTATCTTTATTAGCTGAACACCACAGGATTTGCAATGCATGCTTAACAGAATGTATGAAATATCACATTAGTTTAGTCTCCCGATGAAAAGAAGAAATACAATATTTGACACACTAATCCATAAACAGAAATCACTCAAAAGTTTTCTTGAATGAAGAATTCAATATATTTTCGTTTCTGTTGCCTTTGCAACTATACATTATCCATATTTTTTTTCTTTTTCATTATCTCGTGAAGCTTGCCTTTGACCACTTCTAGTTTTAAATGACTTTACATGTTCAGTGATATTCTAAATGGTACATAGAACCTACAAAACTCAAATATCTAGATATATAGAAGAGCGAAAGAGTGATAGAGTTCGTTGTCATTTCAATGGAATTGTCATGTGGACATAGATACATATTACAATTACAATAAGATTAGAGAGACAGCAGCCAGATTATTACTGGTTTTACACCATCAAGAAGTAACATAAAGAGGACAAAATGAGGAACATTTACAAGTCTGTTCATCCATTGATTGATAAATTGCTTCAAGGGTATGATGCTCCATGTAATGATACTGGGAAAATAGCAATTGATGTCTTTGTCATTTGCTTCCTGTCATAATGGGCAATAGCGGAGGATATGATCTATGGTCTAGGGTAATTCACCACAAGAGCAATCAGCATTGGTGACATATCTCAAGGTTTCTCGGATCCTGATCTATTCAAGGTGGTCCACTCCTTTCCGTTAGGAGACGCTTCACAAGGTAGTTGCTCCCTAGGGTCAGATGGTCTTTCATTGGTTGAATTACAGCAACCCTCCTCCATTTCATCAATCTGTAAACAATTTTAGTCACCGTCTTGTTGCCTGATGTTCATGATATGGATGCCTTGGATCATTCAGCTGTCTGGCCCTTTCTTTTTTGGTAATAGTGTCTCTTTGATTTTGAGATATTGCAATAATAGCCAGTCTATAAGGCGATAGCAGGTGTGTTGCCTTTAATGTCCCAGTGCTTACTGGACAGTCTTGATTACACTTTGGATTGTCTTTCTTTGCGTGGCATGATTCTTTTAAGACTGGTGAACAATGTTCTGCAGTAGAAAAGCAGGCTATTAGTGGTGTTTACTCATGTCACGTTCACATAGTCGAATTAGGCCTTCAGACTATGTCTTTGCTACACAAAGTATGCAAACTCTAATGGGAACTTTGTTCATGCAGCAGAACTACAGTACAGGAGGGTAACGGCGTTTAGGTAACCACAAATCATTCTGCAGCAGGTCCAGAAAACGTGTGTTTGTGGTATTGTAATGGTTGGAGTCTTTCATGAGAAGATTGCGCTATACGCCATAATAACTGGTGCATTTATAAAGAAGAAACTAGGAAAACTTCATAAAAACTGGATTGCAGAGTGGTTGATACGCCGTGACACATTAGGAAGTTTCATGACTTTGTTGAGGAAAATATAAGATGATAGACACGTAGTTGAGGTTGGACATTAATTCTTTTTTATCCCCTCGTTGCTGAAAGAGAATGTTATATCACGAAACAAAATACCAAAATGAGATAAGCAATATCGTCAGCTGCATGTCTAGAGAAAACAATTCGGTTTTTAGCAATTGGATTCTCTATAAACACTACTAGTGATAATTGGAATGGAAAAGAAAAAATATTTGAGAGAGAGAGAGAGAGAGAGAGAGAGAGAGAGAGAGAGAGAGAGAGAGAGAGAGAGAGAGAGAGAGAGAGAGATCAGAGTTGCAATAGTCTTCACGTAAAACCTCCACAGCCGGGTACCTACAGGAGTGATCAGAAGACTGGGTATCACTGCTTGGCATATTCAATTCTGACGGCCATGTGATATAGGTAACATTTGAAAAAGGCAGGGAATCAAAACACCATAAATTTTATGTATATTTAGGCTACCATCTTTTCTACTTCCTAACTTCTTTGTCATTTTCATTTACCTAATTCTGAGATTTTCTAAATTTTTTTACACCACTTACCGTAACTTTGAAGTTTTTGTTGGTAATCTTGTGAGTTATCTCTTTCTGCAGAGCGTTAGTTTCTATTCATATAAGAAACACTTATCATTTTCCGCAAGTATTAATGTTTGTGCAATGATGCAATTAATTCAAAAATGCTTTCCCGAGAACTATACGTTTTTGAGTTGGATATGCAAAGTAATTAATCAGAGAAAATAAAAAAGCCCTCCTAATTCAGTCACTTTGAAATCCAAAGGAACACTCATTTTGTGTCCGGGAGCGTGGTCGTTTCATATTCTCAGTCAGAGCAGGGGCATTTTCTGTGCCCTCTTACCAGCAAACACGGACCCTCCATGGTTTTGTCAACTTAAACTCCCTATTTTGTGTCTGCGGACAATGTTGGGTCAGGAGTAGCTTGGTGGGTATTTGATAATTTATTTTACTATATGATCTTCAATTGCCGGTAAGCTTTGTGATTGCTAAGGTAGAATGCACACAACTGTGTTTTCCTAGGGTTTGCATGGAGAACTTTTTTATATAATATACTGCGATAGATGCTAAAGCTCTTGATAGTCTCTTATTTAGTCCTTCAAATTATCATGACTATATAGCAATGTATATGCCATCTGAGAAAATGAATCTTTGTATATCCTGAAACTCTGGTTGGTCATTTGTATAAATTTTAAATAATATTGGAGCCAGTATAGAACCCTGCAGGATACCGTTCATTTAGTTCCTCTATCTGCTTTTTTTTTTTTTTTTTTTTTTTTTGTTCACTTCTACAAAGAACCGTCAATTTACAAAGAGTGACTCTATGATTCATACCATGTTGGGAACTTCGACCGTTTAGGCCTCTTTCAGAAGGAGTGCGTGGTGGATGCCAGAATCACATGCAGCTATAAGGTCTACAAAGGCTGCCCCAGTGGTTTTGTTTCTTCTCTAATACATCTTTGATGGATTAGATGGATTACAGCATGATTGGACTGATTGGAAGCCTGCTTGGTCGGATGATAATTTTTCTTTGAACTTTGGAAATAATTTTGACCTTATCATGCGTTCATATCATTTATATGTAATGTATAATTGATATTAGTCTGTACATTTTGGGAGACAAAGGGATTTTCCATGGTTATAACAATGCTTCTCAATATGTTTGGTGTTCGATAGGTTACTGCACATTTATTGAATAGTAGAATGACGCATTCTTTTGTCTTCTCAACAAAGTGTAGAATCATGGAATTATCTCCACTGTAATTCTATCTAATCCGCCCCCTTCCCAGTTTTAAGAAATTCTAGTCCAGTATTTAGTTCTTCCATGGTAAATGGTATGCTCTGGGTACTCTCAGACAGCTCGTTCCATGTCCATCATTTTCTTCAAGTATTTTCTTTCTTTGTTATTCGGCTTCCGGTTAAGTAGGAGATGGTGAACACTTCATTAAAGATGATTACAACTATTCTTAACTGCCTTTGATCTTCAAAGTTGAGTTTTTTATTGTGGCATAACGTTTTTTTTTCTGCTATGAGTCAAATTAATGTTGGTAATAGTTTATTGCCAAAGCTGACATCTTTTGTTGCTAATTGAGATTAGTAGAGTTTCTCCAAAATCTTCATAACCCTCTATGTATCTTTGGTACAATTCTTGGGTTTGGTCATTGAGGCCAATGATGTAGGTATATCTGCAGTCTCTAGGGATGTTGTTTTTTGCAGCCTTCCAAATTAATGATCGAAGAATCTGGTACTGCTGAGGGATAGAAGGGATGATTGATACCACTGCTTTCTATATTACTTGTGTAATCTCCCCAGTTTGAGTTTCTGTAATTAAATCTAGGGATTCTGTTACCACAGCGTGTAACTCATGAAAACCTGTTTAGAGGGATTGTCAATTTTAAAAATTTAATCTATGTCTGAGCTACTGAAGTTGTAATATTTCGCCAGCTTCCTTGATTGCACCCAGCTAAATATGGGTTGTGGTAGACTATTGGAAACGGAACTGCCTGGCATTTTCTTTAACAGGTTTTCCAGACACGCTTAATTTCGATAGCATCTACTAGTCTCTGCAACCTCACATTCCCTTTTGTGCAAACGGAAGAAGGTTTTGGGGAGCAGCCATATAGGTCTATCTGCTGAGTCATCAGCAACAATTGCCAGGCCCTTCCTGGCCCTTGCTTGATGGAGAAGGGTCTTGAACCCTTTATTATATGTGATTATGGCTAGTCTCTATGTCATTGCCTCTACCCTTGTCTCTGTCATTCACGAATGACCTTAAAACCATTAAACTATAAATCAAAGGAAGAAAGGAGATATGAAAATCTTAGCAAGACTCAATCTACAATAAAAAGAAAAAAGAAAAATGTATGATTTGGAATGTCATACTCACTACAATTTTTTCATATTATCTTATAACATCCTTCACCATACACTGAGTAGAAAAGAAAATTTATCATTGAAAAAAAAATCCAATGAACAACCGGGTAAAGAAATTACATGGATCACTAAAAGTAATGATACTTCAGGTGCTCAGTAGATAAAAACTTGGGAGTCAGAAGTTGGTTACTTTGTTTTTTGAAAGAACCAGGAAAACTTCCTCGGCGTAAGCTTCATAAATTATTGAAGCATCATTGAAACAGTATAGAAATACTTATATTTCATATCATAGATATATGAAAATCAAGAAGATTATCACTGTCCTTAAGATATAATTTCTCAATCAAATGGTGCTTGAAGCCATTGGTTTCACACGTCAAAGGCATCTGCATGTGACATGTGCGTGTGTTTGCGTTTCTGTGACTATAATCAGATATTATTCTAAGACTTCGAATAACTCAACTTCACAAGCTATTCAGTAGTTTGAATTTACGTTACAAATTAACGGATTCAAAATCGTTATCATTCTGAAGTATTATAATAGGTGGTGACCTTTAGGCCTAATATTCCATAAATTACATATATATATATATATATATATATATATATATATATATATATATATATATATATATATATATATATATATAAATTACATATATATATATATATATATATATATATATATATATATATATATATATATATATATATGTATATATATATATATATATATATATATATATATATATATATATATATATATATATATATATATACATATATATATATATATATATATATATATATATATATATATATATATATATATATATATATATATATATATATATATATATATATATATATATGCCACCCGTGTCTGCTCCCCAAAAATATATTATAATATGACTCCTGCGTCTGCTCCCAAAAAATATATTATAATATGGCTCATGACTGGGAACCAAACATATAATATTATATGTATTACGATTGGTAAGTTACTCAACCTCCAGAATTGCTTTTAAGCTAACACTGTTACACTTTGAAATATTAATACATGATTTCTAAGACAGTTAAATAAATCTCAGATAGGAATATATAAAATACTGAGGATCCCAAGGTCTCTTTGCTTTTATCTCTCCCGCATGTAGTTTCTCTTCGCTCTTCTTCTTCTCGTCTTCTCTCTCTCTCTCTCTCTCTCTCTCTCTCTCTCTCTCTCTCTCTCTCTCTCTCTCTCTCTCTCTCTCTCTTCTCCTTCTGCGATTTCACTCACTTCCATTACCCTTGTATGACTTGCAATCACTCGGGCATCTTCTCATTTTTTTTCTCACTTCATTTTTTCTTCTCTCTCTTCTTCCCGTCTTGTGATTTCCCTTGCTTCCATTAACCTTGCATGTTTTGCAATCTCCTGGGCTTCTTCTTCTCTTCTTGTCTCCATTTCCCTCTCTCTTACTATCATCTTCAACTTTATCAAATTCTCCTCCACTGCAATTCGTTGAATCACAGCCTCTGCTTCTTTATCTGCTTTCGTGCCTTCAGATTAAGGGTCAACCGATCTCTGGTTTGCTAAAAATCTTCGTCAGTTTCCTCCAACAGTTCACGAGCTGCCCCAGTATTCTCTTCCGACAACTTTCCGGAGTTTATCAACGCTTATAAAGCTCATGCTTGATTCGGGCCTTAATCATCACACTCTTTGCCTGGCCACCACATGCCATTAAGATCGAGAGCCACTGAGCTTTAGTTACATTAGCTGCAGACAATTCCTGAACACTTGGGTTATTCAAAAACTCTTGGATATTAAACTCTGCCATCTTGTAACTTATAAATATCAAAATCTTATCCCAACAATACACAAAATTTTATCAACACTGAAATTCTTCAAAACTTCAATCAAAACATGGCCCTGTTATCACCAATATTTAAAACAGACTGACTCGATCCCAAGGGTCTGGGTACCAAAATATATTATATGAGGATAGCTCCGGGGTCTGGGCCAAAAAAAAAGTATTATACTATGGCTCGTGACTGGGGACTAAATACACACACACACTATATATATATATATATATATATATATATATATATATATATATATATATATATATATAGTATATATATATATATATATATATATATATATATATATATATATATATATATATATATATATATATATATATATATATCACGACTGGTAAGGTACTCAACCTCTGGAATTCTATACTCACTTGTTTGCTTTTACATTAAAACTGTTGCACTTTAAAATATAAATACACGAATTTTGAGACAGTTAAGTAACTCCAAACAGTAATTTATAAAGCACTGAATAAACAAACGTCTCTTAAGTACACTGAAAACTAAACTGAGTA
This sequence comes from Palaemon carinicauda, assembly GCF_036898095.1. NCBI lineage: Eukaryota > Metazoa > Arthropoda > Malacostraca > Decapoda > Palaemonidae > Palaemon > Palaemon carinicauda. The sequence continues at coordinate 841,070 of NC_090737.1, forward strand.
ATTACTCTTAAGAATTATTTATCACTTATCATAACTCTCAACATGATGCGAGCGGATTCTATTCTAAACAATGGTGATTGGAATAATGCACCCTTTACAAAAATAAATATATTCTCTATTAATCACAACAGGAGGGGTTATGTGTTTTATAGGATTTATGGCACTAGGAATGCTTAGGATGGGTGTTCAGTGAGAGGTTTTGGTTAATTAGGTAAAGGTAGGTAAGGCAATTGTAATAGGCCTTGCTTCATACTTTTTAGCAGTATTTTTCGTGTTACAAATAAACTCTGTATTTTTCACAGTAAGGGGCCCCATTCACGCTTAGTTGCAGCCTTCCGGTAAGAACGTTATGAGCGTTGTTTAACCGTGTCCTTGCGTGTATGGCATGATTTTAATCGTAAGGTTCGAACTCAGGGGTGACCAGACAGATCGAGACCTGTTCGAGCAGGCCTGAATTTATGCGAGGTGTCTTCGACGTGACCTGCAGGCTTATCCTCATTCTATGGTTAGAAGTTGCCGTAGAAGAATCCTTGTGGGCGAGCACTAGGTTAGACACCTTAGTAGATTAAAGATTTTGGAACTAATTCATTGATGTATAGAAGTCTATCCCTTGGTGATATAGCTAGGGTTGCCAGACACCCCGATTTTACGGGCCATGTCCCGAATTTTATCCTTCTTTCCCGTGTCCTAGACTTGACTCTCACAGGATGCTCTTTGTCCCGCATTTAGATCATAATTAAAAATATATAAATAAATGAAAAAAAATGAACAAATTAAAATCCTTTCCTCATGATATAACGTAAAATGGTGATTCTTTCTGGAAATTACGATGATGATAATATAAATTGAATAACCAAAACATGTTATTAAAGGTTTACTGTGTTTACATGAAGCAGCCAATTGCGTTTGCAAATTATTAAATTGGTTAGCACCAGGTGAGTGCTGACTATTGAGTAGTAACATACTGTGACATTTCATTTTAACCCTCCATACCAGAGTGCCATTACAGCTTGCTACAGCCTACTTCTTTCCTCTTTAAAAATAATTGCATGCAACCCAAGATGTCAAAACGTAAATGTAAATTTCGTGATGAATAATCCAGCGAGTGGACATTTATCAAACAAGGAAGGAATGGCCTTGAAGCAATCTGTTGTTTATGCCATCGAAATTTTAGTAATAAACATGGCGGGTAGAATGATATCACGAGACACATTGATTCGGCAAAGCACACAAAAAGTGTTTCCTCCACTTCAAAAAAATGCTAAAATACCAAACTTTATGATCAAGAAAAGCACAACAAACTTAATTATCAAGAAAAACACAGATAGAGAAAATAAGACATTAGCAGCATAAGTAGCCATCACCTTTCATACCGTTTGCCATCATTTAATTCAAACGATTGTACAAATGTATTATTATTATTATTATTATTATTATTATTATTATTATTATTATTATTATTATTATTATTATTATTATTATTATTATTACCTATGCTATAACCCTAGTTGGAAAAGCAATATGCCATAACCTCAATGGCTACAAAAGGGAAAAAAAGCCCATTGAGGATAGGGAATAAAGAAAAACTACAAGAAGTTTAGGACCAATAACATTAAAGTAAATCTTTCATATATAAACTATAAATACTTGAAAATAACAAGAGTATAAACACTTCAAAATAACAAGAGGAAGAGAAATAAGGTAGAATAGTGTGCCCGTGTGTACCCTCAAGCAAAATATTCTGTTGGTTTTAACCAAAGATATTGGAAGAACATGGACAGAGGCTATAGTACAACACAAGAATAGAGAATAATGGTCTGATTTAGAAAGTTTTGATGTCTTTTCATGGATGTTATTAGATGTACCTCCAGTATGGGAACAGATACAATCCTCTTGTTTAGTGTTAAAAGGCAAAGGAGTAAAAATATATACAACGTGCTTTTTTGCCTGCGGTCAACTATTAAAATTCTCCTTAATCAACAATTGCAGAGCAAACGTGATGAATGGATGACCTAGATGTATCATGAAAGATGGTTTTCCTTCCTTCAGCAGTTAGACATCAAGGAACAGTATTCTGAAATGTCCATTATGTGTTAATATCTATTCAATATTCCTGCTCATTATGCAAATGTGGTTCTATGATCACTGATCAATGGACAAACGAAAGGAATAAACTAAATGTCAACTATAGATGCTATTTTACAGTGCAATTGGAATACAGAGTCTTTGCAAAGATTTTTACAGACATGCTTTACATATAAAAAAGCTTATTTGTTTCATAAATATTGATTACTACTTTTCCAAATTAGTCTCATTTTCTATATTTTCTTTCTTGTAATTTGCATTAAATAATAATTTTCCTAGTTTTATTTCTTCACATCCCAAATGCTTGATCTTTTCGATACGTCTCTAGATTTTCATATGTTGATCTGTGTGTGTATATATACTATATTAGTATACAATTATCTAGATATAAATATTATAGGCTGAGAATTGCGAAATTTAAGTGTCCGGATTGATTATCTGGAAATCTGGTAACCCTAGCTATAGCACATGTCATGCAAGTGTCTTTCCTCTGTATATGTGGTGCCACAAGGTCTAAAAGCTTGAGAAATATACACTCCTCCAATCGTAGATAATTAAATAAATCATGGGGCTCCCATACTGAATGTGACAACAGGTTTTATGTCTCGTAAGCTACAATACAAAAAGCTAGAATCTGCAGCTCCCTCTCTGATAACACCTTCTCCATTACTGGCCGAGAGTAGAGAAGACTAATCTGATTTCACTCAGGCCGCTGGGGTAATGTATGGGTACAATTTCGGTCGTCCGGCCACTGAAGCTCCGCCCCAAACCGAAGACCTGCAGATAGTAACGGTGAGTGAATGGGCCCCCTAACAGTAGTGGGTTCATCAATCTGAGATAATGGGCAATTGAAACCAACTCCTATAGCTCTTTAATTACGGATAAACAAATGTTGTGTTGAAATAAAAAAAATATCTCCAGAAAAAAAAATTACTCCATAACTATAAAATCTTTATTTTCTTAAAATTCGTCTTGCTATAATATTACTAGTTATATTATCACGTAAAACTACCTCTCAATGTTTAATATTGATGTCTCTGGTTCTTAGTTTTACCAAATCATCATCTTCATTGAGACTAGAGTGTTGGTGTTAATAGATACGTAAATCTTAATTTTTTTTTTTTTTTTTTTTTTTTTTTTTGCGTCTAGCGAATTATTCGCAAGAATGAACTGGATGTTTACTACTAGATTTCCTTTCAGGTTCTGTTAGTTTTAGCATAGCAAACGGTGATCATTTTACTACAATGGTTTTAACAAGGTTAATACTACTGGACAAGTGAATTAACATGGTATTTTCAACTTAGTCTGGGATTCAAGCAAACACATGCTAACTAGACCTCTTTTAGAAAGAACACCTTTACACTTGAAAACTTACTTTCCTGGACTCGATTGCTCTATATAACATATACACAGTCACTTCTGTTGTCCTTGTGCAATTTACAAATGATGAATGTGTAGCTATCCTCCTTTATTTACCTATCCTGCTCGTTGACAAAGGATCAACTTCATATTTGTTTCAGGCTCTTATTGCTCTCTTGGTACCAGAGCAATCTTGCTGACACACATCGGTGAAATTATCATCAATACCAGTTTTGGAAGCACACATATATCGAATACCCATAGGCAACGTACATAAACTCATCAGGGAAGTTTGCCCACATTAGATATTGTAAGCATGGATGCGTTATGCAATTCCCTCAACCCGATCATTTAAATTAGAGACCCATTGAACTCAGATTTTTCTGTTTCAATGGCTTCATAATTGATGTATGCTAAGAAACCTTTAAAAATCATAATCATATCTCTCTCTCTCTCTCTCTCTCTCTCTCTCTCTCTCTCTCTCTCTCTCTCTCTCTCTCTCTCTCTCTCTCTCTCTCTATATATATATATATATATATATATATATATATATATATATATATATATATATATATATATATATATATATATATGTATGTATATATATATATATATATATATATATATATATAT
>NC_090737.1:850146-855146 GCF_036898095.1 Palaemon carinicauda
TTTCTCTATTCTTTCTATCCCGTATATTAAAACTTTATCTCAAGTTGTAAAGTACACCTTAAATTTCCGTTTAGGAAATTTCATAAAGTATTCTAGAATAGAATTAACCTTAGTTTTAATAACTTGGGAGGTTTCAGCAATTGGCTGGACAGGAAATACAAGTATGTGTCTTTCCTTCTTTATTTTATAGCTTTTCTATATAAGCTAAATGTTTCAATATAAGTGAAAGCCTTCACTTGATACTCATGGATTTTTCTTCTCTTTACAGTAGAACCATCCGAAGTGCGGGAGTCTGATCTGTAATGTCCACAGTGAGAACTTCTTTGGACATCAACTTTTCAGGAGGTACGCAGCATGCACAGCCTCCAGAGGTGATTTCCGGTATTAGGACCCTCAGGTTTGTACAGTTTGTCCCAACCAGATTACTGAGGCTTTTGACGACCCTAAGTCAACGGAGTCAAGGGATGCTGCCAGGGAAATGTGACGATCCTGTGTGAGGGGTTTTCAGAAAAACACTTCAGGCCCCTACCTTCCAAATGAGAAGATGAGGGCCTACATTTTCCCTAAAGCATCGACTGATGCAATCATCCCCCAGCCTCAGGTGAAGATACCAACTGCCCTGAATCCGGTAGATTCTGAAGTCTCGGCCGCCCTTCAAGACATCCAATTGGACGATAGAATGTCGGAGGTGTCGGATTCTACTGAGAAGGACCTTCTAGGAGAAGGTCAGGAGGAGGAGCTATTCCAGGCTCCTCAAGTAGAAGAGGAAGAAATCAACGAGGTGTCGGTTACACGGTTCCGAACCCAGATCCTGTTCCCTCTACATCATGTGCTATCCCAGATGAACTGGGAAGGACTCTTTCTTCCATTGTTGAGATGATCCAATAAATTCAAAGAAAGAATGATGAGAAGGAAGCTGCAATGAAACTGAAGATACGCAGACTTGCAGCATCACGTGAGCCCCAGAAGCGGCTTAGCGTGAAGGATATTCCTCAGTGCTCGGATACCAATCCTTAGAGGTATGCCGAACACATGCCAATGACAACCGGGAAGATCGTGATCTCAGAAAAGTTGGGAGCAATTCCCCTGGAAGAAGTGGAATTCTGGTCCAACAAAGATTCTTATCCGGACTGCTATGTCTGTCTTAGGAAGGAGCCAGCCTCAAAGGAGGAGATGGAGCCGAAGGAGGTCATAGTTTTTTACCATAGTAAAGCTCAAACGTTACTAGCAAGCTCGATGAAAGAGAGGGGCTTCACTAAATCAAAGGTGCCCACTTGAGTAAGAAGCTTCCCTCCTTTGTGGCCTCTCCTACCAGAGCCTTTCCCTTCTTGGAAAAGGGATATAAGGCAGCCTTAAAGGTGGTGGCGGCAGGGAAACCTTGCCCCTCCTTGGAGGAGTACAAGTCCTTATCTCTGACCTTGCCCTTGGACCAAGAAGACTAGAAGGACGTACACCTTACCTTCTCAGTCGGAAGCTGGAAGCTGATATTACTGAATGTCAGTTTGTTGAGGGACTTCCTTAACTTTCAGAGGTTCTCTTGCATAGAGAGCAAGAGACAAAGGAAAGAATTGCGGCATCGATGTCGTTGCAAACGATACTAGAAACGATGGCAAGTAACCCCAAGAACCAGGATATGTTCATAGTTGTGGCCAAAACCCACCTTGTCATAGTTACGAAGGATCTCTATAGCTTTATTAAAGCTAGGAGAGCCTGTAGAGAGTTCGTGTTCGCCTCGGCTGCGGTGAGGCGCGAACCGAGGAAACTGATCTCCTCTTGTATTTGGGGTAAAGACCTCTTTCCCAATGAAGTGGTTAAAGAGGTGATAGACAAGGCCGCCATAGAGAATAGGAACCTACTCAGTAAATTGGGGCTTAGATCTTAAGAGAAAATCTTCTAAGGATGAGGGTCCCCAACCCAAGAGGAAGACAAAAAGGCCTAGGCCATCCTCTCAGCCGGCTAAACCCTACCGACAGCAACATTAACAACAACTTCCTGTGACTGCGGTGCCTCATATGGTGGCACAACCTACAACCACTTTCCAGCTGGTACCTCAACAAGTGTCGCCAGTTTTTAACTCAGCCTTCGAAAGGCAGACTTCTTCCTTTGGTTCGAGAACTAGAGGAACAGCCAGAGGTTCTTCTAGACGCCCTTCAAGAGGAAGGGGATACATGGGAGGACGTAGTCAAGGAGGCAAGGCCTCAGGTCCACAACAGCAAAAGTAAGATACTTCCAGTAGGAGGGAGACTACAGCTATTTAGGGATCGCTGGTCCTACGATCCCTGGGCCCACAGCCTAATTAAAAATGGACTGGGTTGGAGCTGGAGCAGTCCTCCACCTCAATTCCCTCAAATCTTCCAACACTCATCCCCCGTTCTGGAAGAATATGTCCGAGAACTCTTAGACAAAACAGTAATCCGGAAAGTTAAGTCCATAAAATTCCAAGGAAAGGCTGTTTTGTGTTCCAAAGAAGGACTCAGAAAAACTCAGAGCCATTTTAGACTTGTCGCCACTCCACAAGTTCATAGTGAACTACAAGTTCAGGATGCCCACACTTCAACACATAAGGACCCTACTGGCCAAAAGAGCATATACTGTCTCTATATACTTGTCTGACGCTTATTGGCACATTCCAATTAATCATCACATCTTCTCCTACCTAGGCTTCAAGTTACATAGAAAACTTTACGCCTTCAGAGCCATGCCTTTCGGGCTAAACATAGCCCCAAGGATTTCCACGAAGCTCGCGAACGCAGCCGTCCATCAATTACACCTAAAGGGGGTCCAAGTAGTAGCCTACTTGGACGACTGGTTGGTGTGGGCAGCATTCAGGATAGAATGCATGCAAGCTTCTAAGATAGTGATCCAATTCCTGGAACATCTGGGATTCAAGATCAACATCAAAAAGTCTCGACTTTCTCCAGCTCAAAAATTTCAGTGGTTGGGAATCCACTGGAATTTGGAGTCACATCGACTTTCCATTCCTGGTAAGAAGAGGAAAGAAATACCAGGATCTGTCAAGAGACTAATGAAATCCAAACGGATATCAAGACGTGAACAGGAGAGAATGCTGGGGTCTCTACAGTTTGCTTCGATAACAGATCCAGTGCTAAGAGCACAGCTTAAGGATGCAACAGGAGTCTGGAGAACTTACGCATCTAACGCGCGAAGAGATCTAATAAGACCACTACCGACTCGACTGCGAACGCTTCTCAAGCCGGGGTCCAATGCCAAGCAATTGAAGAAATCAATACTTCTTTAACCTCCTCCCCCGTCAGTAACTATCACATAGACGCTTCAAAGGAAGGCTGGGGAGGTCACTCTCATCAGATGGGAGTCCAAGGAGCTTGGTCCAATCTTTTCCAGTCATTTCACATCAACTTTCTAGAAACCATGGCAGTACTTCTGTCACTAAAGAAAGTTTCTCTTCGCCACTCGACCCACATAAGACTGGTTCTAGACAGCGAGGTGATAGTGAGATGCCTGAATCGACAAGGGTCGAGGTCACCTCAAATCAACCAAGTGGCCATATTCTGTTTGGCGGAAAGAAAGAAATGGCACCTGTCAGCAGTTCACATTCAAGGGTTCCACAATATGACAGCGGACACTCTATCCAGGTTTACACCTATAGAATCAGAATGGTCCCTTGACGCAGGATCATTCTCCTCCATCTCGAGTCAAGTCCCAGAGCTGCAGATAGACCTCTTTGCGACGAAAGACAACAAGAAACTAGATTGTTAGGTGTCCCCATACGAGGATCCGCTAGTGTAGGCAGTGGATGCTATGTCCCTGGACTGGAACAGATGGTCCGGTATTCATCTGTTCCCTCCACACAACCTCCTTTTGAAGGTCCTCGATAAGCTGAGATCCTTCGAAGGGAAAGCCACAATAGTGGCCCACAAGTGGCCAAATAGCGTGTGGTTCCCTTGGGCATTGAAACTACTACTAAAATTCGTACTGCTAACGGATCCATCCCTGTCTCAGCGAGTACAGAAGTCGACTGTCTTCGCTTCATCACAGAAAATATAGAACCTACATCTCATGATTTTCTCTCCTTAACGATGACAAAAAGATTCGGTGTTAAAAGTCAGTTTAGACTTTAACCAGAAGACATTATGAGGCTTCAGTGAAGAAACAGATATCCCTTGTCAAAGCGAAGAAACCAAAAGAAAGCTTGACAGATTCCTATTTATCATTCTTCATTCACCTTCATGAACAAGGTTTAGCAGCCAACACAAATCTATTGTTCAAAGCTACCTTGACAGGACACCATATGCCTTACAGATCGACCTTGTTAACGACGTCCTTAATGAACTACAAAGGCCCATGCTAGTCTTAACCCTTCAGCGCCTCCAAAGACCCTTTGCATGGTCAGTAGATGAGATTATTCATTGTGTATAAATAATGAACAATGAGGAATGCGCTTAGAAGGCCTTGAATTTTAAGTTATATTTCTGCTTGTACTCGCTTTGGGGGCCAGAGTTAATGAAATAGTACCTTTCTCTAGAGAGGAAGGCCACGTCCAGTTGTTGTAGGGAGAACTGAATCTATTTCTAGACCCAACTTTTCTTACCATGAACAAGCTACCCACCTACAGGTGGGGTCCCTAGGGAATCTGCCCTCAGAAGGAAGATGCATCTCTATGTCCAGTGGAGTGCCTAGAGGTCTATCTTCATAGAACTTCAGACCTTATGGGAGGACTGCTGTTTAGAAGAGAAACCCTGGGTTCAAAGTTATCTATAACTAAGGTCTAAACTCACCTGTGTTATTCGCAGAACAGAACCAGACAGTACACCCATTAGTCATGATCCGAGGAAAGTTACCTCTTTCATAAAATTTCTTCAATTATATGGACTTTGAACATCATTGTTTGTACACCAGCAGGTAGTCATCCAAGGTGTTCTTTACGCACTATGTGAAGCTAGTGGAGCAACTTAAGAGGTCTGTGGTAGCAGCAGGTAGAATTCTTTAACCTTCTGTTTTAGATCTGCGAGGAACAGTGT
>NC_090737.1:862646-870146 GCF_036898095.1 Palaemon carinicauda
AAGGGGAGCCGTTATCAAGGTTACCTTACTTCCCATACTACTATTGAGTGTCAAGATGGCGCCATATCCAAGATGGCGGAAATTCATAATTCTGTAGCGAATTCGCACGGTGGTGTTCCTTGTTGATCTAACTTTTTCGATCAATTCTGCAAGGATATTATGCATTCCCCAGCTTCTTTCGCCTCTGGAAAGTTGAGTATTGATTCTTTACTATGTGTATATCTTAGCTCCTGTTTTACAGTGAAATTAGAGTAATTTATTGTGATTAGGAGCTAGGCCTGTTACCAGAGGTGCCATGGGAGCTGTCGTTCGTTAGGCATGTGTTATTTATTTAGTAGAACAACATTCCTGATTGAAATAACATTAATTAATTAATTATGAAAGCTATTTAGGGAATTTTTACTTGTTGAGATATTTATAATGTGCATAGTTTTCCTTTTTCTATGGTGATTGTATAAGTTAGAGTTTCGGTGATTTAGGTAACCGGGATCTCGTCTCACCTAGGTAACCTAACCTAGGTGATGTAGTATACTTTCAGACATTTCCACGGTTACCCTCGTGCATTGTTTTGTCAATTCAGGTGGAGATAGATATCTCCTAAAATTATTATATAAACCGATACTCATCTTCAGTGGAGAGTTAAGGGTAATCCCTCCTTCCCTCGGAATGTAGCCTTACACTACAACCCTAGTGGGTCGTGCCTCGAGTTTTCATTCAGGCATGACTAGCCAAGGGTTTTATGTCCCTTCCCTTAGCAGCAGATAGCAGGTTTTGGGGGTCGGTCAGAACCTCAGAGTATATAGTCTTGTGCTGGTAGCCGGCCGGCAGGGTGAATAGTCATTCCCCTGTCGGTTAGGCTGCCGGCATAGGAGGCTAGTCCTCCCTAGGCTGCACTTGAAGTGGTTGTCTGAAGCTCCCACCTTCTCCCTGCGATCTAAAAGACTAGTCCTGTGCTCGCAGACCCTAGGCGGAAGAATAGACATTCTTCTTCCGCCTAGGATGGCACCAGCACTGGAACTCTTTTTCTCCTTTGTTGAGAAGAGGCTTCACTGCCGCCGTCCCATTAACTGTATTGGCAGACTCTAGGCTGGAGAATAGAGATTCTCCTTCCACCTAGGATGGTGCCGATACTGGAGCAGAGTTTCTTAAGGGTGTGGTTGGACCGGCAACCTTACCGGCTCCTTCCACACCTCATACAGGACTCTTTTTCCCTCCCTCCTCTGTCCTTCAGTGATTGCCCAGCCATCGTTACTCTTTGCACCGTCGTCCAGCAATCTCACCAATTGCCGGTGGGTTGCGGGCCCGCCAGACTCCTACTTAACAGCTGTTGTCTGACTGTTTGCGGCTATGCTGGCTGCCAGCGGTCATGATGGTTGCCGGCGGCCATGATAGTTGCAGGTGGCCATGTCGGCTGCTGGTGGTTAGGACAATTGCCGGTAGCTATGACGGCTGCCGTTGGCTATACAGGCTGCGGGCAGCCATGTCATTTACCGGCGGCCATGACGGCTGCCGGAGGTTGGCGGCTGCCGGTGGTTGGCGGCTGTCGGCGGTTGGCGGCTGCAGGTGGTTAGTGAATGCTGGCAGCCATGATGGCTGTTGGTGTGAAATCTCTTCTGTCACCAAGGTTTTTCATTCCTTCCTTGGACTGATGGCCACAAATGCTGTTACTAGAGTACTAGTCTGGCCGGCGGTATGCCGGCCGTCCCGGCGCACACAGGTGCTGACTCAACCGGCGGTAGGTCGACTGTACCAGTACTGTATGGTGCTAGCCTGCCGGCCATGTGTCAGCCGGGCCTTACCGGCGAAGGTACTGGTGGTTGGATGGAAGCCTGAATGATGCATTTTCCCCTTCCATTTGAACCTTCTTTCTGGGGAAAGGCTATAAATTAGATATTCAAATCCTTATTTAGTGTATACTTATACTGTAATAAGGCAGTCCTTCACTCCATGATTTCTCTCTCTTTTTTAGCTAGCATGCTGGCCGGGCTGTGCCGGCAGGGACTAGCTATGACTGCTATATACTGGTTGAATTACATTATATGTTTATACAGTAGTCAGTATATTTGCAGTATAGTATATACTGCAGATAGAAAACTATTGTATATATTATACCAGTAGTTATCTTCCAATATATCTTGGGTATCCTTGCCCAGGTGTTTGCTGACACCAACCCTATATTGAAAGAATAGAATTTTTTCAATATTCTGATTAGAATTCTCTTTACGTTTTACCGGACATTATTAAATAAATTAAAGTGTCTTTGGTAGTACACTTTCTATCCGTAAAGGTTAGAACCCTTATCTTTGAGCTAGGATACACAAATATATGTCTTTTATATTTCCTAGTCCAGTTGGCGTCATGCCAGCAGGACCGGACCGCCAGATGCTAGCCATACTGGCAGTACAGTGGCTGAACTACAATATACAATTATACAGTAGTAAGTATTTTGCAATATAGTATATACAGCAAACAGAAAACTATAGTATGATTATACAGTAGTTATTTTAAGACATATCTTGGGTACCCTTGTGCAGTATTCTGCCGAGATTGATCCTATATTGAAAGAATAGAATTCCTTCAATATTCTCATTAGAAGTCAGTTATCCTTACTCCACAGTGTTAAATATTAAAAGGGGCAGTGGCAATGTACACTTTTCTACACTTATGGGTTATAACCCTTTCAATCGAGTGGCCTTGATAAAGGAAACTCCTTATAGTTAATACTGAGGAGAGGTAACAGCAATTGCTTGCAAGGGATACACAAGTATGTGTCTTGCTTTATCCCTTTCTAGCTTACTATCCTAAGCTATTTTAGTTAAGAGATGAATTTTAGATATTGCTTATCAGTGAGATACTCAATTGTATACGCATTTGGCTTTCCTTTCTCTACAGGAGGAACTCCATATGACATGTGTTGCAGTCTTCCGCAATATCATGAGTAAATTTTTTTATGGTCATAATACATGCAGGTTTCATGCCCCCTGGGTTATTATTTCTGAATCCTTGCATATAATGGGACCCCCAAGTTTGCAATATCTGTCAGACCTTAGTGTCCAAGGGTTTTGACAATCCAAAGTCAAAGGTGTCTGGGGAAGCAGCTTGTAAGAAACTACTCAATTGGATAATATGGATCCAGAAGATCTCTCCAGGACCATACCTACCTAATGATAGGATGCGTAGTGTACTATTCCCGAAAGCAGGTAGGGAAATAGTGGTGCCCCAGGCATGATTCGCATCTCCCTCCGTCCAGAGAGCCTTAGGGACGGAGGGCAGGAAGCCCCCTCGGGAAGAGGTGGACAATGTCGTGTCCGAATTGCCTCCATCTGTTCCGGCTCTGGAGCCGTTAACCTCGACATCTTCACCTTCTACCCCTCTATTAGACAAAATTGACCAGTTACTGGCCCATATTAAGGGTCTAATGGAAAACATTCGCAAACAAACCGAAACGGAGGGAGCGAAACTCAAGATAAAGCTCGGTGAAGCTCCACTTGTCGCTCCCCAAGGGTCATACAAGCGACCTAGAGACCAAGACCTTCCGACATGATCCAAAACCAATCCCTGGAGGTAAGCAGAGCTTATGCTAATTTTAGACAGCAAACTGTACATCTTGGGGAAAATGGGTGCGGTTCCTTTAGACGAAATCCATTTTTGGCCAAGCTTTAACTCTTTCCCTAATTGCTTCTTTCGACTGAAGCATGAACCAACATCAGGAAAACAAACGGAACCAAAGGAGGTCATGATTCTCGACCATGATAAGGCACAGGCTATCTTGTCAAGTAGCCTGAGAAAGGCGGGTTACTCGGTGTCGAAATTGTTCGCACTAAGTAACAGACACCCTACATTTCTTAATCACGCTTCAATAACATTCCCCTTTACGTGGCAGTGGAGGCAGGCAAACCATGTCCTGCACTCGAGGAGTCCAAGCCTCTGTCACTAGCCTTACCCATGTAGGAAAAGGATTGGAAGGAAGCCCACTTAACCTTTTCAGTACGGAAACTAGACACAGATGTCGCTGGACGACTATTTAGCGAGAATCTCGCTAAACTTTCTGATTTTTTTTTATTGTACAAGGAACAAGAGACAAAGGAGAGACTGGCAACTTCCCTATCCCTGCAGAACTGCATAGAGCTATGTTCAGCCAATCAAAGTACTCCAGACATGCTCATGGTCTTGGCCAAAATGCATATGGCCACCTTGGTAAAAGACCTATATGTCTTTATGAAGGCTAGGAGAGCAGGTAGGGAGTTTGAGTTTGTTGCTGCAACAGTGAAACATGAAACAAGAAAGCTGATATCTTCCAACATCTGGGGTAGAGACCTCTTTCCAAACGAGATAGTAAAAGAGGTAATTGAGAAAGCCACCACAGAGAATACAGGACTTCTCCAGAAGTGGGAAATCTCTTCAAGGAGAAAGTCTTCCATGGATGTGGGTCCCCAACCTAAAAGGAAGACGGAAAAGTCTAGAATTTTTCCTCGGTCTGTTCAACAAAATCCCACAGTTTCGATGACCGCTGTGCCGCTGGCAGGTGGTCGAAGAGGTAAAACTTCGGATCAGTCAAAGCAAAGAGACGCTTCTGGTAGGAGGGAGGTTCCTTTAAGATTGCTGGACCTTCAGTCCTTGGGTCCAAGGGCTAATCTAGATGTGACTAGGATGAAAAAGAGACATGCCTCCACCATCATTTCCTCAACTCTTCCTACACTCTAACCCCGTTTTAGAAGAGTATATTTTAGAGCTCTAGAGCATACACGTGGTAAGGAAAGTATAGTCCATAAAATTCCAGGGAGGGCTGTTTGGTGTTCACAAGAAGGACTCAAGAAAACTCAGAGTCATTCTGGACTTGTTGCCACTCTACCAGTTAAAATAAAACATCAAGTTCAGAATGTTAATCCTTCTGAACATAAGGACCCTATTTCAAAAAGGGGTTTTCACAGTCTTGTCAGACCTGAAAGATGCCTATTGGCAACTTCCAGTCAGTTGCCCCCTCTCCTCCTACCAAAGATTGAAGTTACAGAAGATAACGTATGTCCTAGGAAAGGTACTTGTCGGACTAAACACAGTCCTAAGTATCTTCACGGAATTGGCGGACACAGTAACACAATAACCATGCCTAGAGATGGTTCAGGTAACAATGTACCTGGACGAAAGGCTGGTGCGGGCAGCACTTGAAGTGGCTGATCTACGAGCATCTAAGGAAGTGATTCAGTTCCTGGAACATCAGGGATGCAAAATCAGCTTCAAGAGGTCTCGATTCTCTCTAGCTCAAAGGCTTCAATGGTCAAAAAACCATGAAAACCTGAGGTCACACTGGCTCTCCTTTCCCTTAGGGATGTAAAAGGAGATCGCAGGGTTGGTCAAGATGCTATGGTAATCAGTCAGGATTCCAAGATGCTAACTGGAAAGAGTTCCATACTCTCTCCAGTTCGCAATAATGACAGGATCAGTGCTAAGAGCACAGCTGAAAGATGCGTTATGAGTCTGGAGAAGATATGCAATAAAAACTCGAAGAGATCTAAAATTACCAATATCGGTCTTTCCTTGACTGCTTCCCAAACAATGGTCAAAGGCCAAAAGCCTATCGAGGACCGTGCCCTTGCAAATACCTCGACTATTGAAGATCATCCGTATGGATGCCTAGTTGAAAGAATGGGGTGTTCACTCCCATCAGAGGAAAATTCAAGGGACTTAGTTATTTCTATTCAAGGCCATGGTATTCCTGCCATTGTTGGGGAAACTCTCTCCACGCAGATCAGACCTCCTCAGGCTGATCTGGGACATTGAAGCCATAATGAGACGTTGGAACGGACAAGGCTTGAGACCATCTCTTATAGTTTAGGTGATGTTAGCCATCACTTGCCTAAAAGGATGGCACCTATCAGCAATTTATGTACAACCGAACCACAATGTGACAGCGGATGCTCTACTCAGGCTCAAGCCGATAGAGTGAGAATGGTCCACAGACACAGACCTATTTTCTCCCAGATAGGAGCAAGTCCCCGAGCTGCAGATCAACCTCTTCGCGACGAGCGTCATCAAGAAACTACCATGATATGTAGTCCCATACGAGGATCCTTTAGAGGAGATAACAGACACCACGGTGTCTAGTATAGAAGGGATGGACTCAGGATTTCCTGTTCATCCCATCCAATCTCCTGCTGAAGGTACTCAACATGCTGAGATCCTTCCAGGGAGGGGTAGCTCTGGTGGTTCCAAAATAACCCAAGAGCCGCTGGTTCCCTCTAGTGAAGGAACTGAGACTAACGCTGGACTTAGTACCGAATCCAGCACTATCTCAGAGGGTTCAGAAGTTAATTTCCTTTGATTTATCACAGAGAGCCCAAACCATTCATTTCAAGATTTTCTTTCCATAGTAGTTAGGAAAAGATCTCAGAAGGCACTATAGCATTCTTAGAGGAATACATGTTCAAGTAAACTAGAAGACAATATGTATCATCTTGGAAAAAGTGAGTTGCTTTTGTAAAAGCAAAAGAGAGATTTCAATGAACTTCTGTCTGTCCTTCTTTGTCCACCTTCATAATCAAGGTCTGGCAGCCAACACGAGAAGAGACGTGCAAGTCAGCCTTGTCTAGACCTCTTCTATATGCCTTTCAAGTAAATCTGGCGAATGAAATCTTTAATAAGATTCCGAAGGCATGCACAAGACTTAAGCCTGGAGCACCTCCAACGCCCATCGCATGGTCTCTGGACAAGGTCCTACATTGTGCCTCATCTGTTAACAATGAAGACTGCTCCCTCAAGGATCTAACCCAGAATATTATTTTTCTGTTCGCTATAGCGTCTGGGGCTAGAGTTAGTGAAATAGTAGCCCTATCAAGGAATGAGGGCCACATTCAATTCACAGAAGTTAGAGAACAGAATCTTTCTCCTGATCCAACATTTCTCGCCAAGAACAGGCTACCCACTAAAAGATGGGATCCCTGAAAATCTGCCCTCTGAAAGAAGATATCTCTCTATGTCCAGTAGACTGTCTAAAGGTCTTTCTTCGTAGAAGTACAGACTTCAGGGCGATGCTCACCTACCTCATTCGCAGAGCGGATCCTGACAGTACACCCGCAGGTCATGATCCAAGGAAAATTGCTCCATCACTGAACTTTTTTCAGTATATGGACTTTGAGCATATTCACTCATATACTGGAGGGAAGTCATACAGAGTGTTCTACAAACACTACGCTAAGCAAGTCCATGAACTGAAGCATTATGTGGTGGCTGCCAGTAGTGTATTAAAATGTATTAAAACCTGTCTAGTGCTGCGATGAACAGTTAATTGATTGGTACTATCAATTAGGGTGAAAAGGAGTTGACACTTCCAGTGCGATACTTTTCAAGTTAGTGTCACCATGGTGAAAATGAGGCTGTTCAAAATCTTAGGTATGGAATTCTACAGATAACACTTGTGCCATGTGTATGTCGTACACATTGTTGATAGTATACAACATTTACAGAGTCAATATTGGGAAAAATTATCAAAATGTTTAGCTTTAG
>NC_090737.1:882646-887646 GCF_036898095.1 Palaemon carinicauda
GGTCTTGGAAAAGCGTCCTCCACCCCTGCGATGTATTTGGCGGTTGGGAGTTCGCTCCCTACAAGACCCATAATTCTCGACGCCGCCGATGCCATGTTGAATGGTTTCACTCAAACTCCAATTTACCAGAACTAAATCACATTACACTAAAAACGTCTTTATATCCTATATTCCTACGAGAGGAGATTTTCTTTTTATTTACTCTTTTCTTTCCATTTCTTTTGACATATTTCCTTTCCTTCCCCCTGCCAGTAACAATATGACGACATATCGATTTTAGTGCCTTCAACCCACTCTGTTTTAAGTTTGATTTGAAATCTCTTGTTCCCTATTGGAAATCTCCAATGACATTTTCCTCAAATTCAAGGGCAGAGAGTAGGATGGCCTTTGCCACAAAAGGTGCAAATCTTTTAGCAAGTCCAGCTAATAGGCTGAAAAGCCCAATCCCTAGCTGCGAACCTCTTTGGGCTCTAAAAATCTCCATATACCCTAAAGCCCCTCCACGCAGGAGTTTTATTAGGGAAGTAGTAAATATGATACAAAACTTCTTAGGAGACGGTGGAAGAAAGACAACATAAATGGTGTTGCACTCAGGTATACACGCTTACTGTGGGATGTACCAGCTTTTGTATATTTCTCAGCTTTGATCTAATTTGAAGGATGCATATTGTGCTGGTATCCTCACGAAAATGCATCCTCCATCCTTCTTGGTCTGTCAGGCAAACGGATACTAAATCCAACTACTTTGTTCCTAAAGGGTAAAACATATAGTTATGAGAACCTCTCGTTTTACTTCCCCACATACTAAAAATTTCCAATATATTAACTACTCTTAGCTGCAAAATAGGACCTTGCATCCCACCCAACCCCTCACCCCCAGAACAAGGGTACGGTTTACTAAATTTTAATGCTGTTTTACTAATATGGGGACGCACATGGTCATGGGTCACTGGGTTCGAATTCTTTTATACTGATACTGTTCAAGGTTTGTTTAAAGTGGAGGAACAAGTATTGGATTTAGGAATTTATTTCTTTATATATTATAAGACAAGCACTTGTGTGCGAACATGGTGCAATCGAGAAGTCGATCGATGAACTCCGTTGCCCGGGGCGCATATTCCTGAAATCCGGTGTAGTATATACAAGCCCCGCCCCCTCGCCCGTCATCCGTGGCCAGGCTCCGCCCCTTTACATTATACCAGCTACAGCTGTATAAACAACCTTTAAAAACACCATGTTAATTTTGTACAGTGTAACCTAGGAAGGGAGAAAACTCGATGGCATATACATATCATATATATTTACATTAATTGTTTATAAAGTAGGCTTCGTTCAAACAGCTACAAGCGTGTTTTTAAAGGTTGTTTATACAGCTATAGCTGGTATAACGTAAAGGGGCGGAGCCTGGCCACGGATGACGGGCGAGGGGGCGGCGCTTGTATATACTACATCGGACTTCAGGAATATGCGCCCGGGGCCTCTGTAAAATTCCATTGCACTGATCACTCATGCCCCTGGATACAGACGTGTACATTCCTTTCAATCTAAGCCTATGGAAAAGAAAACGCCCATTTCCTTGGCACAGGGATGCTCAATGATGGTTGTAGCAGTACATTAAATATCTGGCCTAGGCTTCAAAAGTCTCTCTCTCTCTCTCTCTCTCTCTCTCTCTCTCTCTCTCTCTCTCTCTCTCTCTACCAACATATATGGATAATAAAAAAAACATTACGGCTTATTTTTCTTTTATTATATGGAAGCATATATCAAAAATAACATTGGAATAATAATGACAGCATTTAGTAAGAAAAATCTTACACTAAAAAAAATTTATTTGAAACGCAAACATTTTACAATCATAAAAAGCTGTAGGAATTTTTTTTTTTATAGATTACGTGCCTTTATCACTTAACAAATCCTCATAGAAAATTCGGGTTTTGTATATTTCCAGATGTACATACAGTCTCGAATTTGAATACACAAGATAGTATAATAACACTGTTATGTCATTTTCATTTAAGTCTGTGGGGGATAAATGCTCCCCAGGCTTCCTAAGGGCTGTGCAAACTCCTTTTAAAGTTACCCTATATGTAAAATATAGGCAGACAAATGCAACTATTCCGAATGATCTTTTGGGGACTCATGCCAAATGGGTAAAAAAATACAATGTTTTCTACTGGACGTTTTTGTATTACAAATACAACCCAGTGTGCGATTTTACGATACTGATGTGATTATAGGGTATTACCAATAAGTATAATAGGCTTTGAACTTACCAAGGGTATCTTGAATCTTGCCAAATATTCACATGGTACACACCCGTAAAAAAATGCGCTTCATGCCCTAAACTTATTACACCATGTTAATTTTGTATATGCTTCTAAACTTCGACTGCCATCCTTCCAACTCCACACATTGGAATATATAGGATTTTGATATTATTCATAGGCAAATTAAAATGAAGGTAGGGATAATGAAGCATAACCAATTTCAAATATGAATCTTGAATACTGTCCTTCCAACGATATATATATATATATATATATATATATATATATATATATATATATATATATATATATATATATATATATATATATATATATATATATATATATATATATATATATATAATTACATTTTTATATATATATATATATATATATATATATATATATATATATATATATATATATATATATATATATATATATATATATATATATATATATATATATATATATATATATATATATATATATACATACAAACACATATATATATATTGTGACGGGCCGATAAGCCGATAGAGGGTTGTGAACTCAAAGGCAGGATGCAATCAACTGAGTTATATTGTTATAGAACACTCTCCTTTATATACAAAACCTCAAGGCAACAGGATATAACAAGTTAACAAGACAGACAATGTTACAAAGGAAACAGCACACATGAATTTTCATGTTCGTTTAGTGCGAGGGAAGAGCGAAGATACATGCATAATATATGCAAAAGGAATTATGTACAATTGTGTGACACACGGTTGGTACATGGCTCCCCCCCCCTAAAAATGACATACTGTACATGTTAGATAGGGCGCCCTGATCTGGAGAGGCGAACTGTAGGCGGGTCATCTGGCAGAAGATAAGCAGGTTTTAGATGATTAATGGAGACCCAGTCTTCTTTGCCCCGAATGTTTAGTAGGAATGCTTTCGGACTGCGTCGGATCACAAGGAAAGGGCCCGTATAAGGGTGCGTTAGTGGTGGCTTGCTAGTGTCGTTGCGCAGGAAGACGTGCATTGCAGAGTGCAAGTCCGTTGGTATGATATGCTTCGCTGGGGGCTTGTAAGTCTGGCGGCACGGAGTAAATATGCGCTGGAGATCGTCGGAGGAGGTTGTAGAAGGAAAAAGTTCGGCAGGGACAACCAACGGGTCGCCATACACCATTTCAGCTGCCGAGACGTCGAGGGCATCTTTAGGAGGGGTCCTAAGTCCCAGGAGGACCCAGGGATGCTGAGTAAACCAGTTGCAATCCTTGCAGCGGGACATCAAAGCTGCTTTGAGGGTGCGATGAAAACGTTCAACCATTCCATTGGCAGAGGGGTTGTAGGCCGTTGTCTGATTTAGGGTGATGCCCAGGAGATTCACTAATGACGTCCACTATTGAGAGGTGAAAGTGGTTCCCCTGTCATAATTAATATGCTCAGGGATACCGAATCTTGAAATCCATCCAGAGAGTAAGGCAGATGTACATAAGGCGGACGTTGCAGTTTCCATGGGAATGGTTTCAGGCCAACGAGTGGAGCGGTCAATGACGGTAAACAGGTAACGATGTCCTTGTGATGTGGGTTGGGGGCCTATAACGTTGACGTGAATGTGTGCGAAACGACGCTGAGGTTGAGGAAAGGTGCCCACTCCTGAATCCATGTGTCGATGTACTTTGGAAGTTTAGCAAGAAGTACAGACCCCTTAGAAATGCCGTGCCAAATGAACTTCACCTTCAGCAGCTGTGCAGTAGAACGGCACGAGGGATATGAAAGGCCGTGAATGAAATCAAACACCTGTCGGCGCATGGGAGCAGGAATCCAAGATCGCGGTCTACCAGTACTGACGTCAAAAAGGAGGGTGGTGTTGGAGTCTTCGAGGGGAAAGTCTTCCCAACGGACGGATGTGCAGGATGTCCTACAAGCTTGATACTCTGGATCCTGTTGTTGGGCTTCAGCCAGGGCGTTGTAATCCAATCTCAGTTGAACGGCAGCCAATGTGTTTCTTGACAGGGCATCAGCAACGGGATTCATTTTCCCAGGGACGTATTGGAGGGTGCAATTGTATTCAGCCACGGCGGAGAGATGTCGGCGTTGATGGGCGGACCAGGCGTCAGACTGTCGAATGAAGGCGAGCACAAGAGGCATGTGGTCTGTGCGAATGAAGAAGGGTGTACCTTCTAAGAAATGGCGAAAGTGATGGACAGCCAAGTGCACTGCCAGCAATTCTCGATCGAAGGTAGAATAACCCAATTCTGCCTTGGACAGTTTTCTGCTGAAGAAGGCCAATGGGCGGAGCGAGCCTTTGATCACCTGCTTGAGTAGTGCACCAATAGCGACATCGCTGGCATCGGTGAAGAGAAGGAGAGGGGCGTGTGGGATAGGAAAAGTGAGAGCCGCAGCAGTTGATAGGGCCTTCTTTGCATTGCAGAAGGTTGCTTCTTGAAGGGAACCCCACTTCAGCTCCTTTGGCTTGCCCTTGAGGGAGGCGTCGAGGGGAGCAAGAGTGGCGGCAATGGCTGGCAGAAAACGGTGATAATAGTTGATCATGCCCAAGAATTTCTGCAGAGCTTTGACGGTCGAGGGCGCGAGGAAGTTCTGAACGGCTGCTACCTTCTCAGGGAGGGGATGAACTCCTTCAAGAGTGATACGGTGCCCTAAGAACGACACTTCGTTGGCGCCAAAGGTAAACTTGTCGTACCGGACTACAAGGCCGTTCTGTTGCAGGCGATCGAGTACGAT
>NC_090737.1:895146-902646 GCF_036898095.1 Palaemon carinicauda
CTTTATATGAGACGAATTTGACAGAAGAAGCAGACTCCAGACTAAGGAAGGGAAATGGAAACTAACTAAAAAGACTAGGAGAAATAAGAAAGTTAAAAAAAAAAAAAAAACTAGGAAGAGTAGCCAAGAATGAATATACTCCTTGTGAATATATGATAGGCGCAATATAAATAAAATAGAACGTTGACAGATAATACAGAAAATGAAATACAATAGCCAAAATGAAAAGGGAATTCAAAAAATATTATTATCATAGGCAAATGAAGCTATATGCTTATAGAATTATACTGCTATAAGCAGAAAAGATATAAATGATTCTATAGGCATATGAATGAAAAGAATTATGTTGCTGTTAGGCACAAAGATTTAGAATGAAGATATAGGCATATGAATAATGAATGAGCTATTATGCTATTAATTAAATATAAAGTCTGATCAGTAATGGAAATATAAAAAGCTAGCATTTAGATAGAGAAGTCATGATGATGCCTAAATAAGAATAACCCGCAGATATAAAGAAGACAGGTTAACTAAAAATTGGATGCGAGAGTTTGTCAAAAGAGATAACAATGAAGGAAAAGGAATGCTCAATAATTAATTAATTAATACTACTCCGAATAAAATAACTCATCTGAATGGTGGGTAATGACTTCTAAAATAAAGGAGTAGAGATTACAGTTAGGTAATCAGAATGGGCATAATTTACAATAAGGAGCATAGAAGTAGAAATAGATGAGAAATAGGCAGAGATTAGCCATTGCAGGCGAAAGGTTAGGCAGAAAAGAAGAGTTGCAAATAGAAATGAATAGAAACATCGGCGCCAGAAACTGCCAAAACTTATTAAAACTTGTTATATACCGGTATAAATCATGAAATATTACCTATCAGCCAACGCCCAATAAAGAACACTGTGAGTGTTAGAATAAATTAATAAGTAAAGATCATCATAAGTAGGATTAAATTATAGAATATAAATGAAACGTCTATCCCGATAATAAATAATATTTGGCTCAATTATTGAGGTGTAAGATACATAGATAATATTGTAAGTACCTTGGTCAACGAATACAAGCCATTCACGGTTATTAGCATTTTTGAAGAATGTTAGAAATTAGAGTGAAGTCGACGGGCTCACCTCAGCTCCTCTAACTATTGACAGGATGATGATCTAGAATTTGGAGACAGAATGGATAAGCCTATATCGGATGATGTTACTAAGTTTAGCAAGTATATAGAGAGCCATTTAAAATAATAAAACTAGTGTAGAAAGAGGGAGAATAGCAGGATGAAGAACCAGAACCCTGGAAAGGTACGGTGGGTCGTCCGCGACCCCGAGCGTCAAAAAAAAAAAAGAGGTTTTTCTCACGTGACTCACCCCCGTGACTGAATTTGTGGGTGATCGACCTGAAGTAGGTATCTCGCCTACACGCTCTAGTAGTGTCCAGATGTGCATTGCTGTAGCTGTACTCCTTCCCCGATTTCTGAGACGCGTCGGGGTCGAGCGCGACCGAGTTTACCCTTCTAAGGTAATTTGCATAATTATCAAAGTTATTACGTATTATGAAATTGTCGTAGAATGGTGCAACTTGTATAGGTTATCAGTTGTGGAAAGTCTTGGTGGATTGTTTGGCTACCATGTGCATGATTTTTTTTTTAGTTAAAATGTCGTTCATCACCACGAGGACCATTTTACCGCGATTGCCCCTTTTTAATTTTTTTTCATTTTTTGCCAAGTCATTTTTCCGTAAGATATTGCCAAATAGTGTCGTAAAACTTTTGCTTTTTTAGTGTTGGAAAGTGTGTCTACTATGAGATTCAGGGCCCCTGTAACACGGTTTTTTCGCAATAACTTTTTTTCTATGAATTTCATAAATATAACGCTTATTCAGAATGCACATTATATCTACACATAAATTTTGACTATATTCTGCATTACGTAGGTTGAATAAATTTGGTACTTTATTAAGTAAAAGTGACGATTTTTGAAGACGGGCCAACTTACTCAGAGAAAAGGTTTCGAACGCACTCGTTACGTAACTTATGGCGGCATTTCTTCTCTCTTTCTCGATCGATGATTGGTTATACGTAACGAAGGCTATACCTCTGCCAACAATAACACAAAAGTGTAAATAAAAGCAAAGCAGTACACCTTTATGAACTCTGAAACCTCTCCACTGAGAATTGTCATAATGAACAAACGAACAAAATATGTTAATAAATACAAAAACACTTCGATTATTTGTCTAACTCCCAAAATAAGTTTCCTAAGAAATTACAGTCTACTTTATAGGTCACAATCAGATTGACAAAGTGTATGGAATAGTTGGTAATTTTCAAAAACGTAGTAGACTAGCTTGATTTGATAACTGCTATATCCAATGTCAAGCAATTTTTATTCATTGTCTATCTACCTACCTATTTACTGTAAAAAAAAAAAAAAAAGATAGCCGGTACCGTATTTTCGCTTTAAACCTTCACCAATAATTATCATCAGAATGATGACTTCATGAGACTCCACCCACTTTGGCCTCGTAATGAATCAGGATAACACTGAAGGCTATCATGGGCATTGTTGGATCAGAAAATTCAAATTCTAGCTATAAAAACTCATTTCTCGAGTAGTTGTAAGAAGTGCTAAACGATCCTCAATGATCCCAGCAGTTGGCCTAAACGTTTAATTCATGCATACTACTGTTGCGGCAGTAGTGCTACAGTAGTATTACTACGCCAGCACTGATACCCCACCCACATCTATGTATTGTTCCGCCATTCATAAAGTCTTTGTCATGTTTTTTCACTGTGCAATAAGCCATGGCCTCCTCAGAAATTAAGTTTAACATTAGATGATAGGTTATTTCATTGAGCTGACAAATTATGGGAACTGGGTATGTTATTGCCGACGTTGAAGCTAAAGATAAAGTATGGTATCATTCCTTCATTGCATTATCATCTTTACTACTATTTGTTTTGCTACATGTAGTATATATTTTAAAGGATAAATGAATTATGTTCACTTTACTTCTATAGATTCCCATTAGATGTACAAATAAAACTCCTAAAACTATTCATGATTTATTTACAAAATGCAGTCATGCCCAAAATATAGCCAGCACGTTCGTACGGCCTAAGAAGAAGAAACAAAATTATATCGGATGATCCGTTGGTCTGATGGAGATTTTAGCACAAAAATCTTATTTTAACAAAAAAAGTTATATAAAGACTGTTTACATACATTCTCTCTCTCTCTCTCTCTCTCTCTCTCTCTCTCTCTCTCTCTCTCTCTCTCTCTCTCTCTCTCTCTTGGTGGCATAGTGAATAGTTAATGGAAATGTTCAAAAGCCTGAATGACATTACAAGTATTATAATCATGTTACGCTAAATACAAATCAGACCATAAACATTGGATTTAAACTAGAAACTGAATAATTACCTATTCAGGCTATAATAGATATGGCCAAGGGCTTTCTCATGACTGTATAAAGTTGCAAGTCGTAAGACAAATGCAGGTTTGCAACCACGGGGGCAATTCCAAATCCTGTTAGCCATTCTTGACTGTTATGGGTTTCAGAGCAGATGGAAGAAGGTGAATGGGTGTCTGGTGGATGGGCAGGGCAAAATTTTGTCCAAAGGTGTTTACATTGCTTACGTAATGAATGTTTTCGACTCTTGGCTCGGTATCACTGGCCATGGCGTCGGCTGGATCATTTTTACTCTATAAAAATTAAAACCATCGGGTTTATGTTATTGATAATGCTGACAAAATTTGTGTGTGGTTGTAAAATATACATATGTCAACTTTCAGCTACACCCGATGCTTTGATAAGGAGCAAAGTCCAAAAAACCGTGTTACAGAGGCCCTGAATCTCATAGTAGATGATCTGGCTACCCATGCGTGACTTTGTTTTTGTCAGATACGACGTAGTTATTGGTATAATGGGTATTTAACTGCGGTTGCCAATTTCTGTTTTTTTTTTTTTCAATATTTGTAAAAATTTACTACGTAGTAAGGAATTGCCGTATATTATTGTTTTTTTATTTCATGTTTATGTGTTAGAAAGTGTGACTTGATGGTTGGGCTAACACGTGCATGTCTTTTTTTTTTTTATCTGAGATGCCGTATAGTATAATGTTGGGCATTTTTCCGCGAGTGCCCCTTTTTATTTGTTTTGCATTTTTTTTTCTTAGTCATGTTACCGTAAGGAATTGGCAAGTAGTGTCGCAAAACTTATATTTTTATAGTGTTGGAAAGTGTTTCTAGATGATCTGGCTACCCATGCCTATTTTTTTTTAGCCAGATATAGCATATATATATAGGTATGTGTTCAATTTTCCTGTGATTGCCATTTTTTCGTTTTTTCCCATTTCTTTCAAAATCACTACGTACTAAGGAACTATCACAGAGTAATGATTCATTTAGATGTTTATTTGTCGGGAAATGTGCCTTGATGGTTTGCCTAGCACGTGGCTGAATTTTTTTTTTTTTCTGAAATGCCGTATATTAGAATGGCCATTTTTCCGCGAGTGCCCCTTTTTATTTGTTTTGCATTTTTTTGCTTAGTCATGTTACCGTAAGGAATTGGCAAGTAGTGTCGCAAAACTTATAATCTTATAGTGTTGGAAAGTGTTTCTAGATGATCTGGCTACCCATGCCTATCTTTTTTTTTAGCCAGATATGGCGTATATATAGGTATGTGTTCGATTTTCCTGTGATTGCCATTTTTTCATTTTTTCCCATTTCTTTCAAAATTACTACGTACTAAGGAACTATCACAGAGTAATGATTCATTTAGATGTTTATTTGTCGGAAAATGTGCCTTGATGGTTTGCCTAGCACGTGGTTGAATTTTTTTTTTTCTGAAATGCCGTATATTAGAATGGCCATTTTTCCGCGAGTGCCCCTTTTTATTTGTTTTGCATTTTTTGGCTTAGTCATGTTACCGTAAGGAATTGGCAAGTAGTGTCGTAAAAATTATATTTTTATAGTGTTGGAAAGTGTTTTTAGATGATCTAGCTACCCATGCCTATCTTTTTTTTTAGCTAGATAGGTATGTGTTCGATTTTCCTGTGATTGCCATTTTTTCGTTTTTTCCCATTTCTTTCAAAATTACTACGTACTAAGGAACTATCACAGAGCAATGATTCATCTAGATGTTTATTTGTCGGAACATTTTGTTTACTTCTTTTTTGATTGAATATCATCAAATTTTTTTAGATAAAATATTATATTGTTTTACATTTTTTTTTCGATTTTATTTCCCTTCAAAAAAATTTTTTTGGGTCAGAATTTTAATTTTATAGTCGTAAAATTATCCAGCAACCCACCATACAATTTTTATGCATATCCAAGAATAATTATCCAGCAACCCACCATACAATTTTTATGCATATCCAAGAATAATTAGATTAGTAGATAACACCTTGAAATTGACATACCCTTCCTACATTTCAAGTGGCAGATTAGGGAGTCTGAGTCAGTGTGGTTGGCGGCCATTTTGTGGACATATCCGAAGCGTAAGTTGCCCTATCTATATATATATTCTTATTCCTTATAGAATTTGTGATATTTTGGTATATATTTACCTGCATAAATATCATATTATATATTAAATATATGTATATTTTTACGAAACTTCTAAGTACTCAAAAAATTACCTTTAGATATGGCCCCTGATATAAATGTAATTTACAAAATAATGAAGATTTTTTTTCATATTTCTATTTTAGGATAACATATGTTTATTCCCTAAAAAAATTAGCCACTTCCTATTTCATTTGGGTACCCCAAAAAATTCATGAAATTTGGACAAATTTTTTTGGCCAAAAAAAGTTACCCTTTTTTCTCATTTCAGATCTTCACCTCCATGGGTCTAACTTCATCCAAAATACATCAAAATGTGTCCTAAACATTCAAGAATCAATTCCTAAAAGGATATATATATATATATATATATATATATATATATATATATATATATATATATATATATATATATATATATATATATATATATATATATATATATATATATATATATATATATATATATATTTATATATATATATATATATATATATATATATATATATATATATATATATATATATATATATATATATATATATATATATATATATATATATATATATATATATATATATATATATATATATATATATATATATATATATATATATATATATATATATATAAACTTTTTTTTATGAATTTTTATGTAAGGTCTTTTTTTTCTACATAATTTTTGAAAATATTTATAATAAATAGTTTTTCTGCAGATGAGTAGTATTTATCTTTACAGTTGTTTTAAGCATTCATTGAAGTTTTTTTGGCAAAAGAAAAAAGGAGGTTACTGCAAAAATTGATTTTTCAAGAATTTTTTTTGGCGTCGGGGTCGCTAGCGTCCGAGTATACCCTTAAAGGGGTGTCCGAGCAGCGTACCTATCCAGGGTTAAAGAGTGACCCATCCCTAGATTTGAATAGGGTAACTAAAAAGTGTAGATAGATTTAAGATATGTATAGAAATAAGAGTTAAAGTGGAAATCCTGCTCCATTAAGATTTGACAGATGTAGAAGATTTTTTAAGAATGATAAGATCTCAGGGAATAGTAATCAACATTTGCTAATAAAGCCAAGCTTTAATATAAATTTAACCTAAAAATATGTTGTGTGAAAATGAAATAGAAGGCTGTAAATAATGAAGAAAAATTAATTTTTGATCCCACATTACCTTAACCCGATCTCTTACCAAGGTGTTATAAAAATAATGTGTGAAGCCTCATAAATATAGAGAAATGTCTCATTGGAAAGTTGAAGCCCGAAAAAGGGTAATGAATCATGAGTGTAGTCTTAAGATAAATGAAAAATAACCGAGTGGGATGGATTATCCAAATAATGGTCTAGAGAAGTTTAGAAATTTGTTTAGGGCATAGAGTATATGTACTTATTATTCATAAAAATTATTGTGATAATACTGTCCAAGAAACACTATTGTGAGGAATGAATGAAAGGAATCTTAGGATCCTTAGAGTACTGCATGTTTGTCCAGGATAAATTACTTTATTGGTAGGTTTATGATGGTAAAAGAAAGATTATTTAAAAAGACAGGAAGATTTTCCAGTTGTCAGGTAAGAAACTTAGATTTAGGAAGAATTGAAACAACGAGGGAAACCAAATGTTGAAAGAAATGTTGTGGGTGAATTACTCCCAAAATAGGAATCATATAACAGGATTGCATATTGTTTAAAGGAATACACAAATAATAAGGAGAAATACTTGTTCATGAATAGACATTCCTGACAAACTAACAAAGCACTAACAAAACTCAACCTAAAGTTAGTAAGACATCCAGTAATCAAAGACTGCATTTGATGATGAATCAATTTTTAACCTAAAATAAATGTTTGAGAATGTAAAATTAAAGCCTAGATATAAGAAGTAAAAGGGTCATGCAAAGGTAAGAATCCTTTAGAAATTACGATTGC
>NC_090737.1:907646-915146 GCF_036898095.1 Palaemon carinicauda
AATTATATAAAAGCTGTTACATCTCGCAGTAAGCACTTATTCCAGAGTGCGATACCAAGCAGGTTACCTTTCTTCCCCCAGCTGCTGAGGAGTTTAGCATCATATTTACTATTCCCCAATAAAGTGCTGTGTGGAGGGGCTATAGAAATATTGAGATTTTTAGACCCTTTAGCCGTTCGCAGCCTATTAGCTGGACTCGCTAAAAGGGTTGCGCCCTTTGTGGCAAAGTCCGTCCTACCTTCCACCCTTGAATTTGTGGAAAATGTCAGAGGAGATTTACAACAGGGGACAAGAGATTTCAAATCAAACCGTAAACAGAAGGGGTTAGAGGCACTAAAATCAACAGGTCAATGTATTGTTACTAGCAGGGAGAAAAAAAAAAGGAAAAATGTCTAAAGAAATGGAAAGAAAAGAGTAAATAAAAAGAAAATATCCTCTCGTAGGAATATAGGATATAACGACGTTTTTAGTGCAATGTGATTTAGTTCCGGTAAATAGGTGCTTGAGTGAATTCATTCAACATGACATCGGAGGCACTGAAAATTGCGGGTATTGTAGGGAACGAACTCCCAACCGCGAAATACACTGCCGGGATGCAGGACGCTTTTCCAAGACCTAATCATTTACAGGTGGTGGAAGCATTAGTGGTTAATCGGCAAACATGTTTTATTTTCCCAGCAAATCTTACATCGTGGGGAGCCATCACTGATCGTTATCTCTAATTTCGTATCAGTGGCATAGAAGGAATACTAATTGATTTAGCCAGTCTGACTATAGGACTACATTTAAAATCTATGGCAACCGATGGGACCACCTTGGGAGAGGGTGTAGATGTTACATTTTTCAATGCTATGGCAAATAATATCTTTAAGTCGAGTAGGTTTATAGCGCCAAAAGACTCGTAGAATGATATCCCCATTTCAATTACCGGTCTTTCATAAAATTATTAATACGGCAAAGTTTCACACAGTCAAAAAGAGTCAGACGGCTCGGATACCTTCTCCAAGATTACAAGGAAACCTTCATTCTAATTGTTTTACAGAATGATCATTTTACAAAATTGAACAAAATGGTAAAGGAGTGGGATGCTGGAGGTAAAAGAGAAGAATTACATCTCAATCATCCACTTATGCTGGATATGGCGTCAGTATATGAATATTTGATGGATAATATCGACGTTCATATCAAGTTGCAATTAGCCCCGAATGCATGGTTCATCAATTACAAGATTTCATCAACAAGAAACCAGGCTCCATATTCATGAAAATCATCCCAAGGCCCCCGGTTTTACTCGCCCTTCACCAGGCACTTATAAATCCCAACAGTAGGGTGGAAACTGTCTTTAATAAAACACTTTACAGGACATATGCGTTAGTCCTTAATCAGTCGCAGGCTACATTGGATTTACCTTTTCAATAAGGTTATACCGGAAATGTTATACCTAACTATTGATAATATGGAGAGTTTTAATGGTGTTCTGTACAGGAATCCAATTTATTTTGGTCAATATGATCATAAACACATAGGGGTCACACTCAATGGTTCCACTTTATACGGAATAAATACTCATTTCCCGAAAATTATTCTCATCTATAATACGAGATATTAAAATATTTAGGCTTAACTTATGATCACCTAATTCATTATGATTGCTATGACCGTGATCAGGTGGTTATCACGTTTAATTTCAAACCTGAAATTGCATTGATGGATTGCTCGAGGTAGAGAGAAATAGGGATTTGAGAGTCCATTTAACGTTTGATAGACAAGTCAACGAGAATAGAATTATATTATTGTTTGGAGAAACCCAGGGAGTGATAACTAGAGATCAAACCCAAAATTCATATTGCTATGTCAGAGCGTAATAAATAAAAGTCTTCCTACATTTTTTTTAAGAGTGTAAAATGTCTGCGTTTCAAATAAATGTTTTTTTGTTTTTTTTTGTAAGATTTTTCCCACTAAATGCGATGACATTATTCACGCAATGTTATTTTGGATGGATTGTTCCTATAATAAAAGGAAACTAAGCTGTAATAAGTTTTTTATTATCCATATTTGTTGGTGTAGAGAGAGAGAGAGAGAGAGAGAGAGAGAGAGAGAGAGAGAGAGAGAGAGAGAGAGAGAGAGAGAGAGAGAGAGAGAGAGCCTTAAATTATTGCCTTATTGCCTTATTTTTTGTTTGGGTTCCCCCAGGTCCCTCAGTGTGAGGCACCTCGTATATCCACCAGAGAGTTGCTAATGCATCTTATGGTGTATTTTGCATCTTCTAGTCTTGGGTGGTCTGGGATGCATCTTAGGTATTTATCAAGCTTATTCTTAAACACATCTACGCTCACTCCTGATATTTTTCTTAGATGAGCTGGCAGCACATTAAATTGTCGCTGCATTATCGATGCTGGTGCGTAGTGGATTAATGTCCTGTGCGCCTTCCTTAGTTTACCTGGTATATTTTTTGGCATTATTAATCTACCTCTGCTTGCTCTTTCTGATATTTTTTAGCTCCATGATGTTTTCAGTAATTCGTTCTATTTGCTTCCATGCTTGTATGATCATGTAGCGTTCTCTTCTTTCTAGACTGTATAGGTTTAAAAATTACAGTCTTTCCCTGTAGTCAAGGTCCTTAACTTCTTCTCTTCTAGCAGTATAGGACCTTTGTACACTCTCTATTTGCGCGATATCCTTTTTGTAGTGTGGGTACCATATCCCATTGCAGTACTCAAGTGTACTACGTACATAAGTTTTGTAAAGCCTAATCAAGTGTTCAGCTTTTCTTGTTTTAAAGTATCTGAATAACATTCCCTTTTTTGCTTTACATTTAGCCAACAGTGTTGCTATTTGGTCGTTACATAACATATTCCTATTTAACATTACACCAAGGTCTTTAATTGCTTCCTTGTTTATGATTGGCTCATTATTAGGTCCCTTGTATGCATATACCATTCCTTCTCTGTTTCCATAGTTCATTGATTTAAATCTATCAGAGTTAAATACCATCCTATTTATCTCCGCCCATTCATATATTTTGTTTAGATCTCTTTGTAGCGAGCTCCTATCTTCATCACAAGTAATTTCTCTACTTATTCTTGTGTCATCGGCGAAACTTCTCACTACGCAGTTTTCAACACCACAGTCTATATCTGACATCATAATAGCAAACAGCAGTGCAACTAATACCGTACCTTGTGGTACGCCTGATATTACCTGAGCTTCATCTGATTTCTTGTCATTTGCAACCATTATCTGTTTTCTGTTTTGCTGGAATTCTTTTACCCATTTTCCTATCTTTTCTACAATACTATGCTTTCTAATTTTTTTCTCTATTATATTATGGTCTACCTAGTCAAAGTCTTTTGCAAAATCTAGATAGATCACATCTCTGTCTTTTTCATTTATCATATATTTGTATATGTTTTCATAGTGTGCTATCAGTTAGGTCTGTGTACTTTTTCCAGAGAGAGAGAGAGTGAGAGAGAGAGAGAGAGAGAGAGAGAGAGAGAGAGAGAGAGAGAGAGAGAGAGAGAGAGAGAGAGAGAGAGAGAGAGAGAGAGAGAAAGGGGGGGGGGTTGAAGCCTAATCCAGATATTAAAGGTATTACCACAACCATCATTGAGCAACCCTGTGCCTAGGAGATGGGCTGCTTTCTTTTACATATGCTTACACTGAAAGGAATGTATATGTCTGTAACCAGGGGCGGGAGTGATCATTGCAATGGAGTCTTACAGAGGCCCCTGGCAATACAACTCCTCGAGTGACTTCTCAATTGCACCATGTTTGCCCACAAGTGCCTGTCTTATAAAAAAAAAAAAAAAAAAAAAAGGTTCCTAAATCCAATATTTGTTCCACCACTTTCGACCAAACCTTGAACCGTATTAGTACAACAGAATTCGAACCCAGTAACCCATACCCTCGTGCGACCCCATATTAGTAAAACAGAATTTAAACCCAGTGACCCATACCCTTGTGTTGGGGGTGAGTGGTGGGGTTGTGGGGGGAGGGGGGGGGGGCATTTGTAAACAAACCAAACATTTAAATCACAAACTGAGTTGCAGAGGCATACCATTTCAGAACGGTGAGCAGGATACGCACGTGCCATTTCCAAAAGTGAGTCACACAGGTGTATGGGGTTTCTAAAAGTGAGTAGCCTAGGCGTACTGTGTTTCCAAAAGTTAGCAGCCTAATCATAATCTCTACTACACAAAGCTTGAGGTTTGTGTTCGTACCATTTGTTGCTACGCTGTATTTCATATTTTCTAAAGAAACTCCACTAGAGAGACACAGCAGTACCCTGTTATTGTCTATTTTGATTTTGTGCAAGTACTGAATATTTACTGATGATAATGGTAATGGTTTCCTCTTTTCCATAAGTTTCTTGCACTTAGATTAGTTGTTATTTCCGTCTATAGTTTGTTTAGTATTTCATGTTCTCAAAGTCTGATCTTGTGCTGTCATTATCCTCCTTTCAGATTCCTTCTTATGTTTTCTTCTTTGTAGCCATTACTATGTTTCCTTAAAGCAAATTCTTGGGCTGTGTCAGGAATTGTCCATTCATTCCTTTTCTTTTCCATTCTTCTTGTCCCTTTTTACCCGTTCTCTTCTTATACACTCTAGGGATTTCATCCTCCGTTATCAAGTTTAGCCATTCATCTTTACTGGTCTTGTGGTTCTGTTCCATTGCTCTACTTTTGATACTGACTACAATATTCTCTACTGATGAGTCCTTTTCCTCCTTCCCTGCATGATATACACAGCCTGCCAATATTTGCTCTCGGGTGCTGTGCTTGGTACATATGCATTACCTTTCTATTCATTCTATCCATGTTGCATAGCTCTGACCTTTTCCATTCCTCTATTCAAGTGCTGTATATGATAATTAGTACTGTCCAGGTGTTTATAGCCTTTATCATATTTCCAGAGTTAATCCTTGACTTTATTGTGATTTTGATTCTTTGCTTGTTTTATCTATTGACCTTTTCATCAATTTCCTAGGGTTTTTTATTGCCTTTCATATTGTTGCGAGGTATATTACCCTGCTTCTTCCATGTCGTTGATGATATTTCCATCGGGCAGCTTTATCCCTTCAGACTTATCTTTCCTCTATGTAAACTAAGGTAGGCTTTTCTATTCCAAACTCCATCTTCATGTCTTGTGATACAGATCTTACTGTCAGAATTATTTTATTTATTTATTTATTTATCTTTCCTGAAGAGCTGGATGTCATTCATAAACATCAGGTGGTTTTTCCTACTGCCTCCGTTCTTCAGTTGGTACCCATCTCCGGTCTTTTTCAGCAACCTTTTCATGGCGATGACAGCCACTACGAACACTAGTGGAAAGATTGGGTTCCCTTGGAATATTTCTCTCCTTATGTTAGCCTCGGCAAGCCGTTTTTTCAGAATATTTAAATAATGTTTTCCATTTTTTATTTGGTAAGCATTATATCAGCCATGAGTCTGGTATCATGTTGAAGGTTTCATTGTTGTCTATCCATGCTATATTCATGTTACTTTCTTACTCTTGCTATTCTCCATTACGAATTTTTCTATTAGTAACTGTTCTTTAGTGCCCGTGCATCTCCTTCTGCCTCATTTTTTGGCTGACTGTGAATGGTGCTTATTTTTTTCCAGATAGATGTACAGTCTTTCATTGATAATGCCTGTTAGCTGCTTCCACATTACTAGTGGTCATGTAATTTGTCTACATATGATTGCTATGTTTTCCTTAATTTTTGTCTTTTGAATTAGGTGCTTGGTGGTTTTGAACATATTACTGGAGTTGTTTCGCCATTCTTGTATGTAAGGGTCTGAAGATTTTAAGCCAGTAACTAAGAACTTCTTTGGGGTCTGGTGCTTTTCATCTTTGAGTGTTCTTTAGCTGGTTCCTTATAGCCTATGTTTTGAGATAATTTTCCTCTCTTTTAATATCATCCAGCTTTTTTCTTCGTTTATTTTGGGCTACTGGATTATTCAATATGCCTTCCCAGAGCTGTTTGGATGGTTCCACTTCTGATTTCTCCTAATGGTTAGCTTTGCCTTTTAGTTGCTGTATAGGTGTATCTCGTTTGTTTCGAAGAGACAATTTTTATATCATTGGTTTCTGTTCACATATATCAGAATCTTATAAGCCCTAGTCTTTGTTCTTGCTTTATATCTTCTCTAATTTGGTTAATCCCATTTTCCTGTACTTGTATTTCGCCTTCAGTTCTTTTGGTATCTTCCTATATTTACTTTCTCCAACTTCATGGCGGTGAGGGTAATATTTTGATAGACTTTTTCTGTCTGTGTATATGTGATTCACACAACTCCAAAAACCATGTAACAGAATCTCATAGAATATAGTGGAATAATTGGCCATGGTAAAAGGATGACTTGAATTTATTTTTGGAGTATTTAAGTCAAAAGTCAAAACGGAATCACCAAACACAAAAACTATTTGAACAAATCTCATGAGGTTTGATGGGATGATTGGTCATGATTCAAGGAAATCTTTGTTTAATGATAGTAGTTAGTGGGTAAAAGAAAAGGCCCAGATCACGAAAAATTCAGAAACGAATAGCAAAAAGAAAAAAAAGAAAGAAAAAATCTATTCAACCAAATCTCACTAAATTTGATTAGACGACTGACCATAATCCAAGACAATTTTATTAGATTTTGCGAGTGATTAGGCCAAAGGTCAGGGTCACGAAAATATCAAAAATTACTTTTTGCTATATTATGGTCAATTTCTATCGGATTTGCATAAAACTAGTGCAAAGATGGACAAAATTCAATAACCTATTTCATGATA
This sequence comes from Palaemon carinicauda, assembly GCF_036898095.1. Classification (NCBI taxonomy): domain Eukaryota; kingdom Metazoa; phylum Arthropoda; class Malacostraca; order Decapoda; family Palaemonidae; genus Palaemon; species Palaemon carinicauda. The sequence goes on from NC_090737.1 coordinate 914,430, forward strand.
TTCACCATGATATAGTAATGACATTGCCCTTTCTTATTCATGTGTGTGCGCTTCATTGCTTCTGATCAGTATGAATTAAAAACTAGCGGATCGAATATCATGAAATTTGGTGGGATGATTAATCATGATCAAAGGACAATTTGATTAGATTTTGTGGGTGATATAGCGAAGGTAAAGATCATGGTAATGAAAAGGTCCAAATAGTCTGTTTACTTTATCGTCCTCAACTTTTATCTTATTTGCACAAAACCAATGCCAACATTTGTATAATTCAATTATCTATCTTGGGATATACAACATGATATAGGCAAAGGTATGCGGTCTACCGAGTGCATGTTCTAGTGTTTGTATTTATTTTTTGTATGACTGTTTGTGTGATTTTGTCTAGCAAAACTCAAAATCTATTCGACAGAATCTCATGAAATTTGGTAGGATAATTGGACATGTTTCAAGGACAATTTGCTCAGATTCTGGAAGTGATTGGGTCAAAGGTTAAGTTCAAGATCCCGACAAGGTACAAAACGTCGTTTTGCTATATCGTGGTCAATTCTATTCCAATTTGTATGAAACTAGCGCCAAAATGTAAATTACTCAATTGCCTATCTTGAAATATACAGCATGATATAGGTGAAGTAATATGCACTACCGAGTGCCCGTTCTAGTTATCCTGTTTCTAACATTTCTTCAAGTTTACTCAAGTCAGCTCTTATCTCATTG